>NW_027422299.1:0-189728 GCF_037893015.1 Macrotis lagotis | reverse complement strand
GTCTATGAATTGTATGGGAGAAAAAGATAATGTCTTGAAATGTGAAAAATAAGTTAGTTAGGTATCTTTTCCCAATAACTGAGTGAGATAAATATCCTATTTTTCTAACTGTTTGTGATATTTTAATAAGGTCATAAATCTATTTAAAATTTAATGTCCTATATGATATATACTGTTGGTCTAATTTTAATTTCTCCCTGACTGTTTATTAGTTATTCCAGTATTGATTACTAAATAAAGGACTCATTCCTGGTCCATTTGTGTTTCCAGGTGTAGCAAACATGGAATATGAGGTTCCACTGCACTTGTTCTACCTACTTAGTTTTTCCATTGATCACCTTCTCTATTGCAAATTCCATTTTGCTAACTAGTTGATAATGTGCTTTTAATTTTGAACTTGTGATGGACTTTCCCACTTAAATTTTAGGAAATTAGTTTTTGATATCTCAGGTCTTTTTCCTTGCCTTGTTTTGTTGTTATTTGATTAGTAGTGCATAGTATCTTTTGATCATGTCACTGTTATAGGCTTCAGTGGGCAAATTACAATGTTAAGCAATGATATTTTTGTTATATTGGCATGTTCTAGGCATGAGTACTGAAAGTATTTATGACTATAAAAGCTGCTCTTTATTTTTAGGGACAACACTATTTAAATCTATAGTCATTTATCCAATTGATTAATAGTCAAAAGACATGAACAGACAGTTTTCAAATGAAGAAATTAAAGGTATATAAAATCATATGAGAAAAAGCTCCAAATCATAATTGATTAGAGAAATGCAAATGAAAACAACAATCTCCTATCTATCAGATCAGTCAAGACGAGGAAAAGGGAAAATGTTCACTGTTGACGAGGTCATGAGAGAATTGGAACACTGATGCATTGCTGCGCAATTATAAATGGATACAAACTTTCTGGAGAGCAACATGGAATTATGTCCAAGGAGCAAGAAGACTGTTCATACCCTTTGAACCAGCAATTCTGTGAGAACATATACCTCTATATCCATGAGAAATCTTTTTAAAAGTGAAAAGTTGTACACATTCAAAATATTCATAGCAGTTCTTTTTGTAGTTGCAAAGAATTGGAAATTGAGGGAATGCCCGCCAATTAGGGAAAGGCTAAACAAGTTATAGTACATGAATACTATGAAATATTATTGTTATATAAGAAACCATGAATGGTCAGACACTAGAGAAGGATGGGATGGCTTACAGGATTTGATGCTGAGCGAAGGGAACAGAACTAAGAGAACAAAATGATCAAAGATGGAAGTAGTTCTTCTCAGCAGTTCAGAGAGCTAGGACAACTGTATTATACCAGTTATGGACTATGTTATCCCCATACAGAGGAAGAGAAAGAAAACAAGACACAACACAACATACAAAGACACAAAGAACAACCCTTCAGAAACTGATGAACACTTTATAAAAATTAACTCTTATGTATCTCTTGTCCTTAATCCTAATTCCTCATACTACAAATGACTAGTGCTATTTTCTAAAAAAAGTTTATTAAAATATGAGTGTACAATGCTTACCTGACTGTTTGCCACTGAGGGGAGGGGAATGGGGAGGTAGGGTGAAAAGAAATTTTGTGGCTTGAAAATATGCTTGTGGAAATGGATGAAAATAAATAAATAAATAAATAAGTGAGAAAGTAAGTAATTAAGTAAATAAATGAAGCTGCACATTTTTCCACCATCCTCTATTTCTACCACCCTCCTCATGGCAGAAAACAACCTGATATAGACTATATGTTTAAATCCCCTTTCAAATATTTATTAGTCAAATGGTGAAAAAAGAACCAGAACTTGGGTGGGGGGGTGAAAAAGGAAGTATAAGTATAAAATAAGTTTTTTGAAAGGAAACAGAATAGTTTGCTCTTCATTCAGAATCCATTGCTTTTCACTCTGCTTATGGATGGCATTTTCCATTACCTGTCTGTCAGGAATTTCCGTGATCACTGAATTCCATAGAGCGGTTGAGATGATCATAGTTACTCATCTCACAATGTTACTGTTAGTGTTATAATGTTCTGTTGTACTCAATTCAATTCAGCATCAGTTCATGCAAGTCTTCCCATGCTTTTCTGAAATCTGAATGCACATCATTTCTAACAGAACAATATCACTTGATAATCTTCACATACTATGTGTTGTTTAGTCATTCTACAATTGGGATGTGTCCCCTAAAATGTCAATTCATAAAGTTCTTTTTTAGATGTCTGCAGATAAAATTCATTCCATTTATCATCAATCTAATTTTAAAAAATTGAAGTTACTTCTAAAGAAATGACCCTGAAATCATTAAAACAAATTCAATACTGGGAGTGAAATGAGTGGTTTGTTCTTTAAGAAATTCTACTACTACATGTTGTCATTATCAAGTATTACATTTGAATTCTTGCTCATTTATTTTCCAATTATTTTATTAAAAGTGATTGCTGCTGTTATTGTTTTTCCTTAATTTCAGTCATTTATGATTATTCATAAGTCCCTTTGGGATTATCCTCTCAAAGATACTGAAATGTATTGCCATTTTCTTCTATAGCTCATTTTGCAAATGAGGATAATGAGACAAACAGAGGAAAGTAACCTTCTCAGGGTCATAAATTTGTAAGTATGAGACCAAGTTTTGACTCAGGGCTACCTGGCTCCAGGGGTGAAATTAATTGACATTAATTTCTTGGTAAGTTTTACTGTATTAATTGACATTCTTGAAGAAGTTTGATTAAGTTCAATTAGATTTCAGTCATAATCAACCAACATTCAATCAGAGCAAAAGCTAATCAGTTCATCATATGCACTTTTGAGGACTGATCCTCAAAAGCATGAATTTCAAGGACATTTCATTCCAATACAAGCTGATTTACATGTAGTTCTAATAAAACTGAGCACCTGATTGATATGAGAGTTGAGGGATAGTTAAGGACCTAGGAGAGACAGATCCTCTATAGATTAAAGAAGAGAGAAAAATTGTTTCAATTGACCCATTCAGAATATTGCAATTTCCCTTTCAGAATCTAGAGGCTGATGAATAATAGAAACTTTCCTCAAGGGGAAAGAAATTGCCAGGACCAGAGACAAAATTATGTGTGTTATAATACTGCCTTTTTTTGATCCCCTGCCAACACTCCACTTCTTCTCAGGATATGAATTGGATCTTTCCTGGAAATAAGATTGGAAAGGTGATCCTAGAGGTCACATGCAAATCATCCAGAACATGAAAGAAACATAATATTCAAAATGTGCCCTATATTAAAAATAAAGTAAAATTAACAGACTGGCAATACATTGTGCATAAGAAAAAACTAGCTAAAAATTCCTTGTCATTGTTTTTGCTTCTGTGATTTATAAAATCCTGGGGAGCTACAGACCACAGTAGGTTCTGACCAGCAGTTAAGCAAAATGATGCTGATGACTGTTTGGATGATGATTTTTAACTTTTTTCTTAAAGCACTTAGATGATTTTAATATACTTATGATCTATTACCAAGGTGACATGAATAGCAGTTTGACCTAAAAAACCTTAGCAAAATGAGTCTCTAGATTTTCCCCTGTCATCGCCCCTCTCCCCACCCTGCCAAACTCAACCCAGGTTTATGGCACTGAAAGGTCTCAATTCCAAATTAATGGTTGGTATTTTCTGCCTCTTTTTCCCTGTCAGCTTCCCCATGACACTGTCTGTCTCTTGACCACTTTTCCTTCTTCTCTCTGTGCCTTAAGAAAGCATGATTACCACCTTTCTTCCCATTAATAATCAAAATTTCTTCTATTGTGTAACCAAAAAATTAGATATTCAGTTACCATTTCAAAATTTCATTATTTAAGTAGCAGTTCCTGAAGATAGATTTTGAAATATACTGGCTACTTAGCTATAATTGCAAACATAATACTGATTTTTAAAAAACAAAAAGAAGTGGAAGCAATATGGTGAAGTAAAATCAGGCAATTATCTGAGTTCTTTAATCCCTAAAGTCCTCAAATACCTTTATTATTGCTTTATATTTTTAAAATTTAATTTTTAACAATTACATAAAAAGATAGTTGTCAACATTGACTTTTGTAAGATATTCTGTTCCACATATTTATGTCTCTCTCCCTCCTCCTTATGATTGCAAGTAATCTGATATAGGTCATATATAGATACACATATATGCATGTATGGTAGTAAGTGATCTGACATCATATATGCATACAAATATGTTTTAGATATTTCCCTTTTAGTCATGTTGTAAAAGTAGAGCCAGAGTCAAAGGGGAAAAGAACAAGTTCTGCATTATGAAAATCGTATGCATTGGTCTGCAGACTCCATATATTTTTCTCTGGATATGGATGGCATGTTCCATCTCAAGTCTTTTAGAATTGTCTTTGCTTATTGCACTGCTCAATGTAGCTAAGTCTGTCATATTTGAATATCATAAAATGATGATGCTACTGTGGATAATTTTCCCTTGGTTCTCCACACTTCACTCAGCATCAGTTCATATGAGTCTTTCCAGATTTTTCAGAAACTGATCTGCTCATATTTTTTTTTACAGAGCAATAGTATTCTGTCACATTTATAGATCACAACTTGTTCAACCATTCCCAAATTGATGATTATCCTCTCAGTTTCCAGTTCTTTGCCACTACAAAAAACAACTGCTATAAATATTTTCGTATATGTGTGTCTTTCCCCTTTTTTAATGATCTCTTTGAGATATCGATTTTGTAGTGGTATTGTTGGATCAAAGGGTATGCACAATTCTGTTGTCCTTTGGAAATAGTTCCAAATTGCTCTCCAGAATAATTGGATCAGTTGACAACTCCACTAACAATGCATTAGTCTCCCACTTTACCCACAATTATCAGTTTCCATATTTATCAATTTAGCCATATTGCTCAATCTTATAGTTACTCAGGGTTCATTTAATTTGTATTTCTCTAACCAAGAGTGATCTTGAACATTTTTTCATAGGAATATAGACAGTTTTCCTTTCTTCATCTGAAAACTACTTTTTTTTATTTCCTTACACCATTTATCAATTGGGGAATGACTTGACTTCTTACATTTGACTCAGTTATCTATATATTACAGGAAAAAATCTTTTATCAGAATCACTAGCTACAAAATTATTTCTTAGTTTTCTGTATTGCTTTTATTTTAGGTGCATTGGTTTTATTTGTGCAAACCCTTTTTACTTTGATGCTATCAAAATAATCACTTTTGTGTTTTATGGTGTTCTCTGCCTCTTATTTGGTCTTGCTTTCCTCCATTCTCCACAGATGTGACAAATAAACTATTCTTTGAACTCCTAATTGACTTCTTTTATCCCCCTTTATGTCATAATCTTGCACCCAATTCAACCTTATTTTGGTATGGGCTATGAGATGCTGATATGCCTAGTTTCCACCACACTGTTGTACAGGATTCCCAACATTTTTTTTATCAAAACCTATTTTAATCCCAAAAGTTAGAATCTTTGAGTTTATCAAACCATATTTACTGTATTAATTTACTACTTCTTTTGGACTTATTCTATTCCTCTCATTCACTACTCCATTTATTAGACAGTATCAAATAGTTTTGATAACTGCTGCTTTATAATGGAAATCTTAATCTTGTATGACTAGGCCACCTTCTTTTGCTGTTTTTCACTGATTCCCTTGTATTCTTGAAATTTTGTTACTCCAGATGAATTATTTGACCATTTTTTTCTGATTCTGTGAAATAATTTGTAGTGGATAGATTGCTATGGCCATGAATATATAGTTTAACTTAGGTAGAATTGAATGACAACACACACTTTTAAAGCATGGTTTGAGGCTTGCAAATGCTTTAAGGCCATTATCTTCTTTCTTTTCCTTTCATGATTTCCCCTAATGTTCTAGAAATATTACTGTCCCAAATTTTATTGTTTTATCATGTATTGCAAAGTATTTTCTTTTTTTGGTTTATTTTATATTATTACAATAATCTTGTTCTGAAAGTAAACATAACACCCCATCTCTCCCCAAAAGATGAGAAATCTCAAAAATAGTGAGAGGGGAAAAATGTACTTCAGTCTGTGTTCAGATTCCAATGGCTCTGTCTCTGAAACGAGGTGCTTTCCCCATCATAGCCACCAGAGAAGTTTCTTCAATATTTTTCCCACAGTGGCTATTACTAGCTGTATTTCCCTCTACTCTATTCCTCCCCACTCGTGTTTATTCTATTCTTTCTATCCTTTCACCCTGTCCATTATCAAAAGTGTGTTGTACCCTGTCCAATAATCTTTTCTGCCTTTTGTCTACTATTACCCCTTTCCCACCCTCATTCCCCCTTATCTCTCCCTTCCTTCTCATTTTTCTCTAGGGTACATTATATTTCTATCCCCTATTAAGTGTGAATTTTATTTCCTCTCTGAGCCATTTCTGATGAGCATGAAGGCTCACTCATCCCCCTCATCTTCCCCATTCCACTCCATTGAAAAAAAAATTTATTGACTCTTATGTGAAATATCTTAGCCCCTTTGATTGTTGACAAATAATTTAACCAATGCTAAAGGCTGTTAAAAAAAACCCTTATTCTTGTACTGCAGAAATCTGAAATGGAATGAAACTGATGCTGTAACCCTTTTATTGAGTAATGGAATTGAGATTCAAATAGGACTCCTGTACCACTAGTCAATCAATATATAGTAATTAATAAGGACATCTTCAAGGCACACGTGTGTAGAACTTTGGCCCCGAAGTCAAGAGGATCTGAGTTCAAATTTAGTTTCAGACACTTACTAGCTGTGTGATCCTGAGCAAGTCACTTCACCCCAATTGTATTCAGAGCTATCTCCAGTTGTCCTGATTCATATCTGACCACTGAAATAAGATGGCTCCAGGGGAGAAATTGAGACAGGTGACTCAAATTCTAATCCTATAAATATTGTGGCATCACCTCCCTGATATCATGGCCTTCTTTGAAAATTAAGGACATGGGTGCACTTGCCCAGGAGTCAGGAGTACCTGAGTTCAAGTCCCAGATCAGACACTTAATAATTACCTCACTGTGTGGCCTTGGGTAAGTCACTTAACCCAATTTGCCTTGCAAAAACCTAAAAAAAATGAATGACAAACATCATTATTTATTAAACACCTACTTTGTGTCAAACTCTAAAGTTTTCCTGGAAATACAAAGAAAGATGAAAGATAATCCATGCCTTTCCATAGTTCACAATCTAAAGGGGGTGGTGATATTTAAAAAAAAACAGAAAAAAATTCTGTATCAAAAAACATTTTTAAAATGGCAATAATCATTAGTGGCAAAGCAATAGTAATAAGGAGGAATGGGAAAGGTTTCCTATATAATGTGATGTTTTAGTTGCTCTTTGATGAAATCCAGGGAAGCTTGAAGGCAGAGGTGAGGAGGGCAGCAAATCCCAGGCATGAACAATAACAGGAGAAAATGGGCAGAAGTGAGAGAAAAATATTTTTATTTGTGAATTAACAAGGAATCCAATGTTACTGTATCAAATAGTGCCAGAAGTTGGGGATGAGGAAGGGGAAGCAGATTGTTGAGATCTTTCTTTTTTTGATTGTTGAGATCTTTGAAGATTAAGGGATTTTATTTTTGATCCTGGAGTTTATTAATTTTATCGACGGTGGATATGGTGTGAGAGAATGAAAGGAGGTGACATGATCAGACCTGCCCTTTGAAAATATTGTATTAGTGAGCTGAGTGGAGAAGCACTGGGCTATATAAAGACTTTATGCATAATTTAACATCTTCTATTTTAATATTTACTTATTATGGTTCATTTTGAACTTAATGTATCTAATGAAGAAAGAAAAAAAAAGAACATTTCCATATTCTTAGTGTAACAGATGATTCAGTAAAATCCACAAAGTTGGATTTCCAAAAAATCTTTTAAATAAGACATACATTGAGTTTTCAAAGCAACTCAGGGGTTCTGTGTTTCCTTCTTAAGTTTTCTTTTGTTCCCTTCTGGGCACTTTTAATTCTATTGCAGTTCCCTCTCATTCCCCTACCCTAGAGAGTTCTACAATTAAATGCATGCATAATTACAAACACCCATATGCATGCCTGTCTACAAACCATACAGTTATAAACAAAACCTCCCAGGTAAACCCTGCTTGGTCATTGTTTTTTCCCAGAATGACACAGAGTAGTGTAATTGGCAGCTGTTTCTGTTTTGGCCAGAGACACTGAGGATCGACTTTGTCTAGACGGACATTTCTGACTCTACAAAGGAGGCCGTTGTGGGCATCTTTTCTTTCTCCTTCCCTACCTTAATCAAAAATTGGTTTTACCTCACGCAAGATGGAGACCTGTTAAAGATCTTTTCTTATAAATCCATTCTCTTGTTACCTGTCAGTTCTATGGAAGGGAAGCCATTTATGACTAAAGAAAAGCTGGAGAACATCACTAAAAAACTAGATGATTTTGGTTACATTAAATTAAAAAGGTTTTGGACACACAAAACCACTGTAACTAAGATCAAAAGAAATGTAGCAAACAGGGAAACAATCTTTACAACTAATTTTTCTGACAAAGGACTCATTTCTAAAATATACAGAGAACTTAGGTAATTAAAAAAAAACATTCCCCAATTCACAAATTGTCAAAGCATATGTAAAGGCAATTTACAGATGAGGAGATCAAAGCTATATATAGTCATATGAAAAATTAATTTAAATCATTACTTATTAGAGAAATGCAAATTAAATCTCCTCTAAGGTACCAGCTCACACCTCTCAGACTGGCTAATATGACCAGAAAGGATAATGATTCATGAATGTTGGAAAGGTTGTGGGAAATCTGGGACACTACTTCATTGTTGGTGGAGCTGTGAACTCATCCAATCTTTCTGGAGAGCAATTTGGAACTACTCCCAAAGAACAACAAAAATGCTCATACCTATGATACAGCAATACCACTACTGGGTCTATACCCTGAAGAGATGATGAAAAAGGGCAAAAATATCACTAGTACAAAAAAATATTCTTTGCAGCCCTCTTTGTGGTGGCAAAGAATTGGTAATTAAGCAAATATCCTTCAATTTGAAAATGTCCTAGCAAACTGTGGTATATGTATGTCATGGAACACTATTGTTCTATTAGTAACCAGGAGGAATGGGAATTGAGGGAAGCCTGGAGGGATTTGCATGAACTGATGCTGAGTGAGATGAGCAGAACCAGAAAAACATTGTCTACCCTAACAGCAAAATGGAGGAGATGATCAACCTTGATGGACTTGGTCATTCCATCAGTGCAACAGTCAGTGACAATTTGTGTCTCTCTGCAATGGAGAATACTATCTGTATCCAGCAAAAGAACTCTGGAGTTTGCAAAAACCAACGATTATTACCTTTAATTTAGGAAAAAAACTGATATCTTGTTGTGTGATCTTGCTATCCCTTATATTTTAGGTTTCTTCCTTAAGGATTTTATTTCTCTCTCATCACATTCAATTTGGATCAATGTATACCTTGGAAACAATGTAAAGACTGGCAAATTGCCTTATGTGGGGGGATGGGGGAAGGGAAGTAAGATTAGGGAAAAAATTGTAAAACTCAAAATAAACTTTCCTTAGGGTAGGGAGGGATAAAAAAAAGAATGACTATAGGAAATATATAGCTGAGATAAAAGGGAAAGGAAAAGCTGAATGGGAAAAAGAAGGGAGAAGGGACAAGTAGTCCTACACAAGCTCTAGGTGACTGACAAGACAAAGGAACCCCAAAGCAAGAAGGACCCCTGGGATGTGAGTAGACCTAAATTAATGACGATGAAAAAGCATTACCCATTTGGTGCCTCTTATCCAATCAGCCAAAGGGTATGTGATCCTAGACAGGTCATGATACTTCCCTGAGTTCAGCTTCCCTAGGCCAAATTTCCCATTATATCCGCTGATTTTCTCTTAACTCTCCTGATATAGCAGTCCTGCATGGTGATATTGACTGACCTCTTTTATTGAACACATCCTTCACTTTGTTCACATGGTTCTCTATCCCTGGAATGTTTGGCTTTGGCTGAAATTCTTCAAATTCACAAAGGCCACCCCCTCCAGGAAGCCTTTCCTGATCCTTCCAGGGGATTCCTTTGCAGTCTCAAGGACTTTGATTTGTATATCCAGTGGATCATAAGCTCCTTGAGAGCACGGACTAGTTTTTCGCTTTCTTTGTATTGCTATCTAACATAGCAATAGGTGCTTAATAAATGATTATCAGTTTACTGCTTGGAACAGTTTAAAATGCAATAGAAATGCAATTACTATTGTTATCATTCTTATTTGTGTTGGTATCTTAATTGCGAATTCTTTATGTATTTCATATTCATTTCTGGAGTTTCCTTAGCTTTCAGTACAGAGATTTATGTACAGAATTTAATGTTATTGCACTTAAATCAGTAAAATTTCACTGGTGAAACATAAAAAAAAGATAAAATTGAAGCAAGGAAAGAGCATCGTATACATTTTAACCTACTGTACATGTCATCTCAGGGCGAAGCATTAATGCTCCCCAAGACAATACTTTTGAAAAATTGATATTATAATCAGCTGATCTTTGATTTGGAGGAAGTTTCTGAAAACAATATCAAAAGTGAGACTGAGATGTTATCAGGAATAAACCAAGTAATATTTAAATGCTTTTGTATTTGTGCTGAGAAATACTTCAAACACGCTTAACCCTGAAATGAGCAGAACCAGCCAGTGAATGAATCTTCCTTTTAGGCATGGTAGAAAGTACTAGAACTGGTGTTGAAATGTGATTCTTCTGCCACCAACTCCTATCTTTGAAGCAAGTTTTCCATTTCTGCCTTGTGCTGTTCCACTTCATTCTCAACAGGGTAATCCCTCTCTCCATTCACTCACTGACAATGTTTGGTCTCCTCCTGCTGTCTCAATGCCCTCCCTATTCAGCCATTGATTAAGACCCCTGAATAGACATAGATTCAAACTAAATATAGGGATCCAAGGGATATCAGAGGTCATGTGTCCAATACCAATCATTTTCCAGAAGAGGAAACTGAGACCCAAAGAGGTAAAATGAATTCTGCTTATTTATTCTAAAGATCATAGATCTACATCTGGCAGGCACCTAGGAGTCATCTACTTGAAGCCTTTAATTCAAAGAGGAAGAAATTGATACCCAGGGCATGGAAGTAACTTGTCTATCATAGTAATGATCTTAACTGGAAGGGAATTCCCAGGTAATCTTGTCAAATCCATGCAATTTATAAAGTATAAAAGAGAAGCCCACACTGCTGATGACTCTTGCCTGTGATGCCACAGCTGACTGGATCTTAGGCTGGATTAGAACTCAGGTATTGTACCTCTACAGTTTAGCAATGTAGCCACAACTGTCTCCTATGTGCTCATTGTTCTAGATGTTCTAAAAGCAAACTGAAAGAGATGAGTGAATTGAGTGAACTGAATTTTCCCAAAACCTCAAGATTCCTCTACTAAACATAAAAGAGATACCCCATGACCCGAATGGAAGTCTTTGACTTCTTAACTACCAAAAAAAAAAATAAACTATAAACAATAAGTAAATTCCTGGAGCCCAATATTGCATTTTGATGCAATGAATGACTTGAAAGAATTTTCATAAAAGTTTAGATGTTAACACATCAGTGCTTCTAAAAATCATCAAGTCAGTCAAAAAGATCATGGAAAAACACCTGCAGGAATTCTCTCATGGAAACAACTCACATCCAGTAAAAGTCATACCAGCATCAGAGCTGGTCTAGGGTATCATGTTAATGTCATTGATCTCCAAAGCATTTTTATCAGCCACTGTTGCCAAAAACTTAGAATCTGCTCCTGCACTAACTTAACACATTTGTATATAGCCATATATAGTAATATTCAAAGTACCATGAACAAAAGATAAATGTACAGATTTTCTATAAAATTTGAGTTGAAATTTTACATACTTCCTGTGAAAACTCATTCATATGATCTCTGCGCTACCTGATCAGTATAACTAAAAGAATGACCTTTAGTTGTCATTTTTCTGTTATCAAAGTCTTCAAATCCATTGACAGAGAATGTGCTATACTTCAAAAAGACATGGTATGTTTTTCACCATAGAATAACTTTATATTACTAATTCTGGGCTAAGAGACACTTGGTGGAGAGACAATCTCATCCTGCATGCCAGAGAAAATATCATCCTGCATGTTGGAACTGATGGTCACACTTTCTAGTCTATGGGGAAAGTCAGAGAAAAAGACAGATCAGAAAGGCTAATCCTTAGAAACATCAAAAACACAAATACCTGAGTGAAATTCTGCCTCAGAGACTGTTTTTGGCTTTAGTCTTTTCCTCCTTATATTTATAGTTTTGGACATGATGGTGTGAAATCCTTTATTTTTCTAGGTATAGTTTCTTAAATATGTAACTGGGTAAGTTTTCTCTTTACCTTGGCTTGTTTCTCCTTCTGAATAATGGGGTAAAGAAGATTGGAAGGGGATAGATGGTCTCTGAGTTCTTTTCCAAGGCTGTGAACTGTATCACATACTGAAAGTCACACAGGGTGGAGAGGGAATTGAGAAAGAGAGTAATCATCACATATTCAAAAAAGTTGGGAATGAAAAATAGAAAGGGACAGCTTTGTTTAGAATGGAATGCCATGGGGTGAAAGGTACCTGGCAGAGACTGTGAACATGGTTCAGTGGCTGGAATACTGGAATAAATGCCTTCGTTTCTCCAGAAATGCTTGCAAAGTTTTCATTTGGTTCAGTAATCTCCCTCCATCTTCCTATTTCTCTCCTGGTTTTGGTGGTTAAACTCCTCAAGAAAGTTTGTCTGAAATAAATGTAGTCACTTCCTTTCCTTTTACTCTTCTTTTTAAGATTTTATTTATTTTGAGTTTTACAATTTTTCCCCTAATCTTACTTCCCTCTCCCCAACCCCCACAGAAGGCAATTTGCCAGTCTCTACATTGTTTCCAGTATACATTGATCCAAATTGAATGTGCTGAGAGAGCAATCATATCCTTAATGAAGAAACATAAAGTATAAGAGACAGCAAGATCAGACAATAAGATAACAGTTTTTTAAATTAAAGGTAATAGTCCTTGGTCTAACCTTAGTCTCTGGCTTTAGTTCCAGAGTAGAGAGGTCATTTGAAATATAAAGCCATCAAAAAGACCACAAGGTGCAAGAATGTTTGTGGGACATTGTAGCTATGAGTCCTCCTATGGCTGAAAGGTAGAGGGGACTGGGCAAGTTTGGGTCCTAGGATAGACATCAGAAAATAAAATTTAAAAAGTTCTGAGACTTTGGAGATCACTCCTTACAACTTGAGATTACAACCTGATTATTATAAACTAGTAAATCAAAATCAAAGAAAATAAAAAATAAAAGTAAAAATGAATATGCAAAAGAAAAGGACCCAACCTTAAACAGCTACTATGGGGAATCCTCAAAATCTAGGTTAATGGTCAGAGGATAGTAGAGCTTTCTGCCCCCTAAAAAAAATTCTTTTTCTATAATTCTTTATTAATGGCAAAGGACTTAAGATTAACTTGCCCAAGGTTATTGTACTAGGGAATTATTAGATGTCTGAAGCTGGTTTTGAACTCACGTCCTCCTGACTCCAGGGCTAGTGCTCTACTCAGTACACCACCTAGTAGCCCCAAGAGACTGGATTTATAAGAAAAGGTCTTTAACAGTTCTCCATCTTGAGTGAGGCAAAGCCCATTTGGTGATTAAGGCAGGGAAGGAGAAAGAAGTGATGCTTACAACGGCCTCTTTTGTCTAGTCAAAACTGTCCATCTGGAAGGAGTAGGTCCTCAGTGTCTCTGGCTAAAACAGAAACAGTTGCCAATTACAGTACTCAGAGTCACTCAGGGACCAAACAATGGCCAAGTAGGTTTGGCCTTGGAGGTTTTGTTTATAACTGTATGGTTTATAGATATGCATGCATATGGGTGTTTGTAACTATATATACATTTAATTGTAGACATCTCTAGGCTAGGGGAATGAGAGGAACTGAAATAGAATTTAAAGGACCCAGAAGAGAACAAAAGAAAACTTAGAAGGAAATACAGAACCCCTGAGTTCCTTTGAATGCACAGTGAATGCCTTGTTTCAAAGATTTTTTGGAAATCCAAATTTATGGGTTTTATTGGATCCTCTCTTATTCTATGAAGATGGAAATGCACTTTTTTCTTTATTTGATATTTAAGTTCAAAATGAATCAAAATAAAAATTAGTATTAAAATAGAAGACATTAAAATATGTGTAAGGTCTTTATGTAGCCTAATGCTTCTCCACTATGTAATTTTCTCAAAGGGCAGGTCTGATCATGTCACCTCCATTCATTCTCTCTTACCATACATACCCTTGATAGACTTAATAAATTTCAGGATCAAAAATAAAATCCTTTAGTCTTCAAAGATCTCAACAAACTGCCTCCTCTTCCACTTCTACCACTCCCAGCACTATTTCATTCAGGAACATTGGACTCCTTGTTAATTCACAAATAAGGAACTTCTCTCACTTCTGCCCATTTTCTCTGGTTGCTCTTCATGTCTGGGATTCTCTGACCTCTTCACCTCTGCCTCCAAGCATCCCTGGATGCCATCAAAGACCAACTAAACTATCACATTATATAGGAAACCTTACCTTTTTTATTGTTTTCCCACAGATGATTATGGCCATTCTTTATATATCTTGTTTGGTACAGAGTTTTTTACTGTGTTTTTTCTTAAAACTTTGCCTTCTCCTACCCCCCACTAGATTGAGAACTTTGGAAAGGCATGGATTGTCTTTCATCCTTCTTTGTGTTTCCAGGGATTAATTTGGAGTTTGAAACATGGTATGTTGTGAAAAAAATGATGATGTTTGTCCTTCATCTTCAAAGATGGCCATGATATTTATAGGAATTGAATTTGAGTCACCAGTCTCACTTTCTCCTCTGGAGCCATCCGGCTTCAGTGGATATATATGAATCAGGACAGCTAGAGATAACTCTGTATACAGTCAGGGTAAAGTGTTTTGCTCAGGATCAGATAGCTAGTAAGTGTCTGAAACTAAATTTGCATTCAGATGCTCCTGACTTCAGGGACAGAGTTCTACATACTTGTGTCATGAAGCTGCCCTTATTAATAAATATATATTGATTGACTAGAGGTAGAAGAGTCTTATTTGAATCCCAATTCCATTACTCAATAAAACGATTATGGCATTACTTTCAATTCCATTTCAGATTTCTGTATTACAAGAATATTGGGTTTTTTTTAAATAGTCTTTAGCATTGGTAAAATTATTTGACAACAATCTTTCTTTTTCAAAAGAATGCACATATATACATACTAATATAGTAATTATTAAACATTTTATTGAAATGATGAATTCTATTGCACAATTTGAAAATGATAATAACAGTAATGGGCATTCCACCATTTTATGAATTGCTTACAGCCAATTGATCATCATAGAATACTTCTTTCAAAATTTGACTTAAGTAATATCCTCAGCTTCTGAGGTTGAGGTACTGCTTAAGGAATGATGTTAGGATGAGATTGGAAGGGGAGAGTTAGCAACCTCACCCCTGGCCAGGCCTTCATGTTGGGAGCTGTTTGGATACTGAGGAAACCTGCTGCCTGTTCTTCAGAACGTAGAGTGCTAAGCAGCCCCAAGTAGCCCAAGTAGCCCCAGCCTCAGCTGCTGCCAAAGGATGTGAAAACTCTATGGCCAGCAATTGCATTACTTGGTCAGCAACAGCCACTGTGGAAGAAAGTGCAATGAGAATCCAGAAAATGTCAGGAAAAGAAAATTCCTTAACAGATCTGGTTCATGACTTAGAATAACTCTTTCAAAAGCTTGGCATGCAGAAGCTCAGGTACCTGGGAATGCGCAGTTTAATCCAGACTAGGAGGGTCAGTGATTGGATTTTCATGACCTCCCCATAAAAGTGAAAAAGGAGAGCCCTATAGGATGGTCAGAGCTGGTCTCTGTCTGGAGCCAAGAGTAGCCCTTTAAATTAAACTATGGAGAAAAGTACCTTTATGATGTTAGAGAAACAAAGTCTCCCTCTTCTGTGTTCCTTGATACTATCTATGATCAGAAACCACAAGAGGAATGAGACCCTCCAACCTCCTAGTGCAGTCTGGTCCTCCTGTGTCTCCCCTGCATCATGCTTCCCTGAATGTAGTTCACACTCCACAGACTGATCTGGCATTTCCTGTTCATATCCGACCATCCCAAACCATCCAGGACAACAACTACCCCATGAACCACAGATATAGATATCAACTTTCTGAGCCTAATATTTCCTTCCCTCCTCTGCCTGTAACAACGATAGAAAGATGTTCATTGTACACCCACTGTATGAACTAAATATCCCGTTCCTTCCCCAAAGATTTCAAAAACAGGAGCACCATGATCCAGTTTAGGAACACACCATCCCTGAAAGAATCCAATGATCACTCTCAGAAAGGGATCCCAAAAGAAAAATACCATGGGATATTGTTACCATGCTTTGGGATTCTCAGTCACAGAACAAATACTAAAAGCAGAGCAAAAGAAGAAATGAAAACAACAGGGACCTACACTCAGGGTTACATTGCACTTATCAACTTCAGCATTAAAGGATCAGAAGACCTGGAATATGATAGTCTGGAGGGGAAAAGATCTTGGATTACAACAAAGTATCCATTACCCTGAAAAATTCGGCATATTCATTCAGTTGAAGAGTTACCTTTTCAATGAAATAGATGACATTCAAACTTCCCTGATGAAAAGATAGGAACTGAGCAGAACATCTGATCTTCAAATACAAAATTCAAGAGATGAATAAAATGGTAAATGGAAAGGAGAAAAATGTTAGTCAATCTTAGTAAACTGTGTACATCCCTGTATGGGAAAACAATACTTGTAAATGTTGAGAATTACATTCATCTTAGGATAGTTAAAAGAAACATTTGGAGAGTGTCAGTATAGAATGAGGTATGTTGCTTTATAGCTCATAAGAAATGCTTTTCTGTTTGAATATTTAGAAGGAGTATACTTAGGGATTGTGGGTGTAAATGGATAATGAAGTGATTTTGCATGGCGTGATGTTTTAACTCATGAGAGTTGTATTTCTCTTGAAACAGCTGAAGGTAATGTGTTTAGAAAGAGGCTGTGAGCATAAAGTGATTATGAGGAAATGATGCTTATTAATCAATGAAATGATCAATCAATCAACTTTTGAGAATTGTTTTTCTATCAGGACACTTCAAAGGATTATACTTTGAAACAGGTTGTGGCTTCAGGTCCATATAAAACCATTAAGAAAGCAGGCTTATAATGGGAAAAGGTGAGATATTTGAGGATAAATGCACCACCTGAAGAGGAACAAAGGCTCCATAGGAGAGGGAAAGAAGGGATGGTGAGAGCACTAAGCAAATTTTTATAAAATTAATACATTTGCCTCTAAGAGAAAATAATTTATATTGACAACTGGGTTTAGAAATTTAATCTATGTTAGAGAATTAGTAGGGAGAAAAAGGAGGGGATGATAAAAATGAGGGATGAAACAAATTGAGGGATTAAAACTGAAGAAAAAAATTTTAGAAAAATAGACGTGGAAAGGGAGAAGAAACGGTAAAAGGTCCAAGAGAAGAGAGAGCTCATTGAGAAGCAGCAGACAGAAGCAAAATATGCAATGGAGGGGCAGCTAGCTGGTGCAATAGATAGAGCACCAGACCTGGAGTCAGGAGGACCTGAGTTCAAATCTGTCCTCAGACACTTAATAATTACCTAGCAGTGTGACTTTGGTCAAGTCACTTAGCCTTGCAAAAAATATTAAACAACAACAAAAATAAAGGATAATGGGAAAGGACAGAAAAAAACAAGCAAAGAGAAGATAGGAAGCAGTGAAATACAGCATTATGAATCATAAATCTAAATGTGAATGAGATGAACTCTTCACATAAATGAAAGCAGATAGATAAGTGGATTAAAAACCAGAATTGGACAATTTGCTGTTTATAAGGAACACATTTGAAACAGAGAGATAAAAGATGAAAGTGTAAAAGATAAAAGACTGGAGGTGAATGTATTGTGCTTCACCAGAAGGAAAAATAGGGATAGCAATTCTGATCTCAGGCAGAGAAAATCAAAAATAATTCTCATTAAGAGAGATAAGGAAGATACATCTTGAAGGCATCACAGGCACTGAAGTGATATCATTATCAAACAAATGTTCACTAAGTGGTATGGTATTTAGATTATTAGAAGAGAAGTGAAATGAGGGACAGAAAGACATTGACAAACTATAATGCTGGGGTACTCAATCTCCCACTCTCATAATTAGAAATATATCCACAAAATAAGCAAAAATGAGTTATACAAGTGAATAGAATTTTAGAAAAACATAGATATGGTACTTTGCAACTACACAAAAATGATCATGTATTGGGGCATAAAACCCTCACAATCAAATGAAGTAAGGCAGAAATATGAAATACTCCCTTTTCATATTATGATGCAACAAAAATTACATGTAATATAGGGTCCTTAAAATATGAATTAAAAATTCATTGAAAACTAAATAAACTTATTTTAAAGAATTTGTGGATCAAACAACAAATCATAAAAATAAACAATTTTATCAAAGACAATGGCAGTGATGAAGTATCATTTCAAAACTTGATGAATGGAAGCAAAGCAGTTATTGGGGAAATTTTATATATCTAATTACTAAAATGAAAAAAGTTGGAAAAAGGAGATGAATGAATTGGACTTGCAACTAAAAAGATAAAGAAGAATTTAAGAATTGTCATTGAAATATCAAATTAGGAATTCTGAAAATCAAAAGAGAAAATAATAAATTTGAAATTAAGAAAACTATTGAACTATTAAACTTGCAGCTGATTATGTGAAAAATCAATAAAATAGATAAATCATTTGTGAATATGATTTAAAAAAATAAGAAATCAGAAAATGAGATTACCAGTCTCCAAAATGAAAAAGATGAACTCACCACAAATAAGGAGGAAATTAAAGTAATAATTTGGAGCAATTTGCTCAACTGTATACCAACAAATATGTCAAATTAGGTGAAATGGTGAATATTTATAAGATTATAAACTGCCCAGATTAACAGAAGAGAAGGTAAAATACTAAAATAACCCCACTGTAGGAAAAAGAAATTGATGAAGCCATCATTAATTTTCCTAAGAAAAAAAAATCTTCTGCATGAGATGAATTTGCATGTGAATTCTTTGAAACATTTATAGAAAACATCATTCTAATTTTTTTAAAACCGTTTGAAGAAACAGTTCAAGAAAGTGTTCTTCCATATCCCTTTTATGAGGCCAATACGGTGGGATTGCTCTTGCTGCTGATGAGGTTTGCCCTTCCTTCTTAGAAAAGATCATGACATCAGGGATGTGATGTTATGGCAAGCACATGAATTGAATTTGAGTGAGAGGCTGCTGTACTAAGTCACCAGTCTCCATTTTTCCTACAGATTGACCTGAGTCCAGTGGTCAAATATAAATCAGAATGACTGCATATCAACCTGAATGCCAGGCAATCAGGGTTAAGTGAGTTGCCCAAGGTCATACAGCTAGTAAATGGCAAGTATCTGAGGCTGAATTCAATTTCCTCTCCTACTCATTCCAAAACCAGTGTTTCATCCATTGAACCAACAACTTTCCCTATGGTTCTGATACCTAAACCAGGAATAGCCAAAACAGACAAAGAATATTATAAAGTGACCTCCATAAAGAATATTAATGAAAACATTTTAAATAAAATTTTAGCAAAGAGATTACAAGTTAATACTTGGATAATAAACCATGATCTGGTATGATTGATGCCAGATATCCTAGGATGGTTCAGTATTAGGAAATCTGTAAGCATAATTGAACATATTAATGCCAAAATGAACAGAAATCATATGATTATGTCAATAAATGGTAAAAATACGGTACTGACTGGGTAGAGAACAAAGGAAAAATAGACCTTTATTAAAATTAAAAGAGTATCTAATACCATCAGCAAGAATTGTATATAATGTGAATAAACAATATGTAATATGGAAACTGATGCACAGACACTGGATGCAATAAGACACAGAACCATTTGCTTTAAACTCTCAGCCCATATAGAAAGTTTAGAAAAAGGACAGAGTGTTGTTTTTCATAGTACTGTAATAGCCAAGAGAAAAGAAGATTCTGGAAAGATAAAACTTCTCATTCACTTGATGCCCAAAGATATTTTGCTTGACATGTTGGTAAATGAAAGTGAACGACATCAACTAAAAACTAAAGTAGTTCATTTTGCAAAGCTACCCAAAGACACTGCCTTGCATTTGGACCGAAACAAATACAGCGGAATCCTGAAAGATCACTTCCCTTAATATCACATACTGAACTATGCCACAGAAGAGGTTGAAGAGGTAAAAATAATAATACATGCATAAATAAAGCAAACAAAAGGGGGATGCCTACAATCTTCGTCACTGACAGTGAGTTTAAGAATAATGTTGCACATTAGAGTCAACCCTTTCCTTTTTTCTTGTCACTCCCCCCCCCAATACTTAGATAATATTTATGCTCAGTGTGAACATTCTGGGAATGAAGCAGATGTTTCTGTGGAATGTTTTAATATATTACTGAAAATCCACATTTTCATAGAATGGTACAGTGGAAGACTGAGCAACCACTCTTCTGGTAACTTTGTGGAACAATTTCTTAACAATGTTGCATGCTTGGTGCTTTAAACAGCTTTTCTGTAGTGATTCTAGTAGTTTATTATTACTGCAATTTGTGCCATTAACAAATTTCAAAAATTCTCTAAGAATATATTTTTCTCTAAATATCCCTACATGTTCATTGATTTAAACTAAATTGAGATATTAAGATAAAGAAAATAATCAGGAGATAAGTTTAATTTTCAATTATGATTAATAGATGTGACTGGTTGCCATGTGCTTTCTTTTGCAGAATCCCAATTAAAAAATGTATTCCATTTGTAATTAAGCAAACAGTGAACATCATTTGCAATCAACCAAAAATTTCATCAATCAAATTAGGTGTGAAATTTAACTGTTAAGAGTGTTGTAGTATGTCTGGTGACTCCCTTTTCAGGATTAGGGCTTTCTCATGGAGTACAGTATGCTAATATTTACTTATATGAATCATTAACAGTTTTTCAAAAACCTCTATTTCAAAATTTTTGAAAACTCTTGGTATTTTCATTTTAAAACTGATTTTTTCATTAGAAAAGCAAATTATTTTCTTTTGATGTAAGAAAAATTGTATTTTTTTGCATATCTGGAAATTCTTTATGCACCAAAGTTGGTCTGGAAAAAGAAAATAAAATCACTTTCTTGCTTATTAAGCAAGAAGTCATATGGATTTTTTTAAACTTAAAGAAATAGAACATTGTGTAATGTGTTTAGTTTTGTATGGTGACAAAAATGTTGCATGTAGATAATACAATGTTGTTTGTAAATATTTCATCAAGTCTGTAGTATATTTTATATTATGAAATGTACTGTAGATGTTTTTCAAGAGGCATGAAAGTTAAAATCTATATATTGTGGTAGAAATATTATTGAAGGATATTGTGATTTACTAGTGCTGCCAGAAGAATTGTTAATAAAACACTTTCATTAACAATAAATGTCTTTTGGAGACTTAAGGGAATATGTACTACTGCTACAATCTGTTGTAAGAATGAAATACATTGAACATCCATTCAGAAATCTTTGAGGGATGAACAGTAACCATAATAGAATTATGGCACTCATTTCTGACAGTGACCATGAAATCAATTGTTTCCTTACTATTTCTGCAGTCAAACTGCATAAAATTTTCCTAATTGAGGAGTGTGCACCTTACCTACCGTAAATATAAAAACCAACAGTGTTTGCACTAAATTTTTAGAGAAAAGTCAAAAAATTTAGAATTAACCCTTTGGTTCCAAGATGAGAATTTTCATGCTACACAGTGCATTTTGCATTTAGTTAATTTAAAAAAAGAAAAAGAAACCATGAGGCCTTCTTGGTTCCAGCTGGTTAAAAAGCTCTTGAAATAATGAGTCAAGAAATTAAATGAAGTGCAATTACAGTACTACTAATGTAAGACATTCTGGAAAGGTTGCTATATAAGATCTGAAGCAATGTGACATTTCCTTTTTTTGTATTTGTCATTTGTTTGCTGTTCCTTTGCTGGAGCACATCATCTCATGCTTTATTTTGTACCTATAAAGTAATCTGCAATCTCCATTGTTATCTTAAATTTTTTTATGAAATTGCCAAGAATCAGATATATAATTTGTATCTGTACTTTTGTTTTATTGCTTCATGCCCTTGTAAGGACATGAAGATGATTTTAGCCCTTGCCTAAGTATTGTTCCAATAAAATAAAGCCAATAAAAAATTAAAAACAGTAGCTAATACCATCAACAAGGATTATATGTAATGTGAATAAATTAGCTTCATTTGCAATAAGATAGGGGTGAAAAAAGGATGCATAATATCATCACTACTATTCTATATTGCACTAGAAATATTAATTCTAGCACTTACAGAAGAAAAAGCAATTGAAAGAATAAGATTAGTAAATGAAACACAATTTACTTTGTGCAAATGCTTTGATAGCATTCTTAGAAAACCCTAAAAAATGAACTAAAGACTACTTGAAACAATATATAACTTTAGCAAAGTAGCAGGATCTAAAAGAAACCCACACAAATCAACAGCATATATATATATATATATATATATATATATATATATATATATATATATATGCATATACAGTAAAACCCAACAGCAAGAGGCAGAAAGAGAAATTCCATCCATGTAACCACAGATAATATAAAAAAACTTGGAAATCTATCTGCCATGACAAACCCAGAAAACCTATTACCACAACACTTTTCACATACATGAAGTCACATCTAAACAACTGGAAAAATGTCTACAGTGCATGGTTAGGTATGGCTAATATAAAAAAAAATAAATTTCTCCATAAAAGAATTATTTATTCTTTGCCATATCAGTCAAATTATGATGAAACTATTTTACAGGAGTACAAAAGTTAGTAACAAAATTCATCTGGTGCAACAAAAGGTCTAGAATGATGAGAGAATTAATGATAAAAATGCAAATAGTATTGGTCATGTTGTACCAAATCTAACACTGCATTGTAAAATGGCAGTCAGCAAAACCATGTGCTACTAGCTAAGAAATAGTGATGGATGAGTAGAATAGATTACGTACAAAAGAAAGCATAGTAAATGACCATGGTAATTTACTTTTTTGATAAACCCAGAATACCTAACTTCTGAGAGAAGAATTCACTACATGACAAAAATTCCTGAGGAAAATAGGAAATATTATGGCTAAAAAAGAAATGTCACATTGCTACAGATCTCATATATGATATTCTTAATAAACAACCTTTCCACTTCATTTAATTTCTTGACTCATTATTTCAAGCACTTTTTAACCAGCTGGGATCAAGAAGGTCTCGTGGTGTATTTTATGCTTTGTTTTGTTTTTCTTTTTTTAAATTAAGTAAAGGCAAAATGTACTGTGTAGCATGAACATTCTCATCTCACAACCTGTAGAAAAATAAGGTCAAAGTAAGTACAGGCTTTAGACTTAAGGAGTGAAACCAAAAGTCAGTGAGAAGAAGAAGAAATAATCTATCTCTTGGATCACTGGAGAGGGGAGAAATTTTGGTCAAAGAAGAGAGAGAACATAATAAAATGATATATGGATAATTTTGACTACATTAAACTAAAGAGGTTATGCACCCACAAAACCAATGCTGTCAAAAAAGAAGGAATACAGAATGGTAGGAAACAATATTCACAAAAAGTGACTGATATCTAAAATATATAGAAACCTGAGTCACATTCATAAGAATACAAGTCATTATCAATTTGATAAATGGTCAAAAGATATGAACAGGAAATTGTCAGATGAGGAAATTAAAGACTGTAGTTATGCCTCCTCAATAATAATATTGAAATGAGGGTCAGGTGACACTGTTTTGTGAGGCCTGATCAATATCAATATTTAATTGCAGAACCAGTGACACCAAAGTTAGATCTTCTCAATATTAATATTTAGTTGAGGGACCAGTGACACTGTAGTGTAAGGGTTGCATAAAATAAATATTTTGATGAGGGACAGGAAACACGGTACTGAAGCATGCTCAATGTTAATATTTAGATAAACCAATGACACTGCAGTGTGACAGCTCCTCAATAATAATATATAGGTGAGGGAACAGTGATGCTGTCTTGAGATTTCTGCTCAATATTATTAAAAAAGGAGGCACCAGTGATACTGTAGTTTGAGTTTCACTCAATATGACTATTGAAATGAAGGACCAATGATACTGCATTATGAGGCCTGCTCAATATTAATATTGAATTGAGGAACAATTCACACTATAGTGTGAGGCCCATTGAACATTAATAATCAGATTTAGTTCCAGTGGCACTGTAGGGTGAGGACTGCTCAATAGTAATATTGAAATGAGGCACCAGTGACACTGAAGTGTGAGGAATGTACATTATAAATATTGAGATGCAGGACCATTGACAATGTAGTGCGTGGCTTTCAAAATATTAATTTTGAAATGAGGGACAAGAGACACCATAGTGCGAGACCCGTACAATAATAATATTTGGATCAGGGTTCAGTGACACTGTAGTAAGTCCTCCTCAATATTAATATTGAAAGGATGATCCAGTGACACTGTTTTGTGAGGGCTCTTCAATATTTGTATTTGGATGAGTGACCAATGACTCTGTAGTAAGGCCTGCTCATTATTAATATTGAAATGAAGTTCCAGTGACAATGTAGGGTAAAGGTTGCTTAAAATTAATATTTTGATAGGGGACAAGAAACTCAGTCCTTAAGCCTGCTCAATGTTAATATTAGATGGTCCAGTGACACTGCAGTGTGAGACATCCTCAATACTAATATTTAGATTAGGTAAGAGTGATGCTTTCTTGTGATTTCTACTCAAACTTACTAATTAAGTAAGGCACAAGTGACACAGTAGTTTGACTTTCATTCAATATGAATACTAAAACGAAGAACCAGTGATACTGTATTTTGAGGTCTGTTCAGTATTAATACTGAGTTGAGAAACAATTGATACTGAAGTGTGAGGACCGTTCAATATTAATAATTAGTTTTGCTACCAGTGACACTGTAGTGTCAGGCCTGCTCACTACAAATATTGAGATGAGGAACCTGTGACACTGCTCAATATTAAAATTTAGATGAGGGAACAGTGATATTGTAGTGAGGTTTTCTCAATATTAATATTGAAATGATGGTCCACTTTCACTGTTTTGTGAGGCTTCTTCAATATTACTATTTAGATGAGGGAGAAGTGACACTGTAGTGAGGCCTGTTCAGTATTAATATTAGAATCAGGGTCTAGTGATACTGTATTGTAAGGGTTGCTGAAAATTAATATTTTGATATTGAACAAGAAACATGGTATTGAAGCCTGTTCAGTGTTAATATTAAGATGGACCAATAACACTATAGTGTGAGACCTCCTCAATACTAATGCTTAGATGAGGGAACCATGATGCTGTCCTGTGATTTCTACTCAATATTAATAATGAAATGAGTGACCTTTGTCACTGTAGTGAGGCCTCCTCAATATTAATATTGAAATAATGCTCCATTTTCACTGTTTTGTGAGGCCTTGTCAAAATTAATATTTGTGTGAGGGACCAGTGACACCAGTGACACTATAGTGAGGCCTCCTCAATATTAATATTATAATGAGGCTCCAGTGACAAGGTAGGGTAAGGGTTGCTTAAAATTAATATTTTGATGAGGCATGTTCAATACTAATACTGAGAGAAGGAACCAGTGACACAGTAGTGTGAATCCCTCTCAATATGAATATTTATATGAAGAAACAGTGACATTATAGTGAGGCCTGCTCAATATAAATATTGTAATGAGGGAACAGTGACTCTATAGGGTGAGACCTGCACAATATTAATAATGACCTGAGGCTACAGAGACACTGTATTGAGAGGCCTCTTCAATAATAATATTTAGATGAGGGCTCAGTGACACTGCAGTGTAAGTGCTGCTTAAAATTCATATTTTGATGAGGGACAGGAAACACAGCATTGAAACCTGTTGTTCAATGTTAATATTAAGATGGAAGGGTATAACTTTAATGTGAGACATCCTAAATACTAATATTGATATGATGGAACAGTGAAGCTGTATTGTGACTTCTGCTCAAAATTTATAATGAAATGAGGCACCAGAGACACCGTAGTGTGAGGCCTGCTCAATATTAATATTGAAATAAGCGTCTAGTGACACTGTTTTGTGAGGACTCTTCAATATTTATTTTTTGATGAAGGACAAGTGATACTGTAGTGAGTCCTCCATAAAAGTAAAATTAAATGAGGGACCAGTGACACTGTAGTTTGATTTCATTCAATATGAATATTGAAATGAGGGACAAGTGACAATGTAGTGTCAGGCCTGCCCAATATTAATACTGAGTTGAGGGATAAGAGTGTACACTGTGAGGCTTGTTCAAAATATAGACCCTCATGAGCATAAAGTAAAGAGAAAAAAATTACACTTAAAATTAAAAAATAATAACAATATTAGGGGCAGTCAGGTGGAACAGTGGATGGAGCACCACCCCTGGAGCCAGGAGCACCCAAGCCCAAATCTGGCCCCACACACCCCAAATCCCCCAGCTGTGTGACCCTGGGCAAGCACCCCAACCCCACTACCCCGCAAAAATAATATAATCCTAATGACATAAAATAATAATAATAATAACAGGGGCAGCCAGGTGGCTAAGTGGATAGAGCACCGGCCATGGGATCAGGAGCACCCAAGCCCAAATCTAGCCCCAGGCCCCTGCAATCACCCAGCTCTGTGACCCCGGGAAAGCCACCCAATCCCATGTGCCCTGCAACCCCCCCAATAATAATAATAATAATGATAATGATGATAATAATAATGATGATGATGATGATAGCAATGATGATGATCAATTTGTTTCAAATATTGACTCAATTTACAAAATATATTTTGCCTTAAAATTCAGCTCTCTCCTGTGCCTTGTCTAAATATACTCCTTCTAACTACTCTAATAAATGAGAAACTTCAGGGACAGCTAGGTGGTACAATGGTTAGAGTGCCAACCCTGGATTCTGAGTTTCAACTGAGTTCAAATCTGTCCTCAGACACTTAATTATCAAGTTGTGACCTTGGGGAAGTCACTTAAGCCCATTGCCTTACTAAAAAAGGATGAAGTTCATTAAGAGTATTAAGTGTATCACCTTCCCTTGAGACATACAAGCAGTTCAGTACCATTAAATCCCTCATAATTTGCCTTTCTTGTCCACCCTCTCTGTGCTTCACTTGAGGCCTGGACTTGGAGATCAAAGTTTCTGTTCAGCTCTGTTCATTTCACCAAAAACATTTCAATTTCCCCCATTTCATTGACCTTTTCAGAATCGGGCTGTTAGTGGGACAATGTCCAAAGCTTATTAGGTAAATGGGTTGGCCTTGCCCTTCTTTAATGATGTCCCAAAATTTGTGCCCTTAATAAGAATTTGGGTCATTTTGTAAAGTTACGTTTAACCAGGAAATTCCTTTTGCTAAGTAATATAATTCTTGTTTAAGAGTTAACCATATACCATCCCTCCCCACAAAATATAGACCAGCATGTGCAATAAAGTAAAGAGAAAAAATTACACTTAAGATTAAAAGATAATAACAATAATAGCGGGAGTCAGGTGGCAAAGGGGAGGGAGCACCAGCCCTGGAGCCAGGAGCAGCCAAGGCCAAATCTGGCCTCAGAACCCCACAATCTCCCAGCTGTATGACCCTGGGTAAGCCACCCAATCCCATTTGCACTGCAACCCTCCTCAAAATAATAATAATAATAATAATAATGAAGATGATGATGATGATGATGATGATGATGATGATGATAAATGTACTTCAGCCACTGACTCAATTTAAAAAATATATTTTCCCTTTAAATTCAGCTCTCTCCTGTGACTTGTCTAAATATACTACTTCTAACTACTCCAATAGATGAGAAAGTTCAGCAACAGCTAGGTAGTACAGTGCTTAGAGTGCGAACCCTGGAGTCTGAGTTTGAACTGAGTTCAAATCTGTTGTCACACACTTAATTACCAAGCTGTGACCTTGGCCAAGTCACCTAAGCCCATTGTCTTACAAAAAAGGACAAAGTTCATAAAAAGTATTACCTGCATCATCTTCCCTTGAGGCATGCAAGAAGTTCAACACCATTAAATCCCTCATAATTTGCCCTTCTTGTCAACCCCCTTTGTGCTTCATTTGAGGCTTGGACTTGGAGATCAAACTTTCTTTTCAACTCTGCTCATTTCAACAAAAACATTTGAATTTCCCCCATTTCATTGACCTTTCCTGCATGGGCTTGTTAGTCGGCCAATGACCAAAGCTTACTGGGTATATGTGTTCGGCTTTGCCCCTCTTTAAAGATGTGCCAAAAATTGTGCCCTCAGTAAGAATTTGGATCATTTTGTAAAAGTATGTTTAAGCAGGAACTTCCTTTAGCTAAGTAATGTAATTCTTGTTTAAGAGTAAACATACAGGGGTCAGAGTCAAGATGGAGACAGGAAAGGATCCACCCTTAGGTGCTCTCTGATTAAACTCATAAACTTAAAACATATAAACTGAGGACTCTAACTAAACTTTGAAGAGACAGAACCCACAAAGGGACAGAGCAAGGAAGTTCTCCTACTCAAGGTAACCTGGAAAAGAGCAGAAAGGTCCTCCTGCTGCTGCTGCTGCGTCCTTTGGGACTCCGTTGTGGGGAGAAGGCTTCTCGACAAAGATGCTGTCGTGACTCTTGGAGCTTTCTTTACAGACGACGAAACCTAGGCAAATGGGGAAGTGACTGGCCCAACGTGGCCAAGGCTACGTTTCAACTCTGGCCTTCCTGATTCGGAGACACCCCCCGCCAGGGCTCCCTGTTAAGGTTCAAGAAAAGTCCCCAATTACAGAACAGAGGCCTTTGACAGGATGGAGATGCAATAGCAAGGATTTATTAAACTAGTTCGAGCTAGGGTGATGTCCTAGGTCAGGGCTAGGATCCTGGAACCCCGAGTAAAGTGAGGAGAGACCTTATATATGGTTTGGTAGGCACATTTCAAGCATCTGCCTGCAGATTGTCTTGAGATGGTGCGGCGGCCTGGTCTTATTGGACGCAGGTCCTCGGAGAAGCCCCCCTGCTGCATGGTCCGAGATCTGACCAGGCAAAATGCTCAGGAGCTGATATGGCACAAACTCAGCTAGCTCACCAAGCAGGAACTTAGGGGCAGAATTTAGGCAACAGTTCACCGATTATGAAGCTCAGGGTCTTTCAGGCATTCAGGCTAAAGTTCACAGCTTTCGAGACTCAGGTTCTTGCATTCCCTTCTGTTCTTCTTCAATCCAGGAACACTCATGCTCCTCAAAGGGATGCACAGAACCCCCAGGGAGACTCTTGTAAGACTGCCTGAGTACCATTAGTTGGATAGTGTTAAACCTGTTCCTAATGAAAGCAAGCACTGGGTTTAACATGCAGGGCCCAAAGGGTAGGAGGAGTAAAAGGACTATCAAGGGGCCAATCAGGGTAGAAATCAATGTGGTGAGCCACGGGGATTGGTTGAACCATACTTCAAACCATCCTTCTTGGTGTTCTCTTTCTTTCCTACCTTTGGCCAATCCCTCCCTTACTTTAGCCATTGACTCTCTGACCAAGCCAGTATGGTCAGTGTAAAAGCAACATTCTTCTCCTAGTGCAGCACATATTCCCCCCTGCTGTAGGAAAATCAAGTCTAAGCCTCTTCTGCTCTGTAAAACTACTTCTGAAAAGGAGGTGAGGGATTTCTCCAGGTGTGAGACTGAGTCCTCTGTTCTGCTAATATCCTCATCTACCGCTGCTCTGAGGGAGTCGAAACCTTTCTGATGGAGGGTGAGAGAGGAAGTCGCTGTGCCCGCTCCTACCAGACCTATTCCAAATAGGGTGGCTATGGTTGGGGCAATGAGGGGCTTCCTTCTTATTCTGGCAAGGGGCATTCTCATTATCAAGGAAAGGTTACAAAAACAGATCCCTTGACAGTACAATGTAAACATTGGTGAGAAATGGTAGAGATGAACCGGTCCAGTGTCTTTGCTCTCTTCTCTTCTCTCCTGGAGACCTCTGATGTTCTTCTGCATCTTCTGAATCGGTTCCAAAAAGTTCTCTCCAGCTCGGGTGACTAGTTGAAACTTTGTCTTCTGGTAAAGGATTTGCTTAACATTTTACTGAGATCAAAACACATGTTTTCTTCACAAGACAATGAGATTTTGGAGCTTAGTGCAATTTACATTTTGCCTTATTGATGCACATGCTTAATTTTAACACATTAAACTTTTACTATATGAGTGGACTTCCAATGGGAATTGTCATACCGTCTTAATCTTGTAATATACATTCAACGATCATCTTAGTTCAGAGTACCCAGCATATGGTTTAAAAATAAAACAATCTTAGCCTTTGCTCTTATTACAATAATGGCTCAAACATACTTAAGCAAAATGAAATTTTTCAAAATATTCTCAAATTACCATTGATTTTCCTTTTCCTGATATACTTATCTGTCTCACATTCCCTTCCTTAAGCTAGGCCTTAAAACTATAATTATCCTAAGAATTTCCCATTCTTCTTCTTACCTAAATATCCCTTCAAAAAATTAAAGAAACTTAATTCCTATCATAACATGTAGCTGTTGGCAGGTGTCAGAGCCACACATCTAACCTAACTCTGGCTATTAGATCCAATTCACCTAAAATTTCTTTTTCTAGTTTGTTTAGTAATTAACCATAAAGATCAAGGACATTAAAGGAAAATTCCTTTATAGATAAAAATATTGCGTGTCAGTGTCCAGGCAGAGGTCATGTGGGTAAGTCAAATGTCTTAGGCGAGATTTATTCTTCCAGGTGAGATGTTATCCAAATGTCATTTTGGGGAAATCAAGTCAAAGCAGTCCAACCTCAGCCTCACTGAGATGTCGCCCCTTTGGCCACCCATCCCAGTCACCTGACATTTTGGCTTCCTTTCCTGCAAGAACATGAAATTTACTCAGTGGCATTTGCTTTTGGTTGACCATCCTGGCATCTGACATCAGAGAAAATCAATTAAAGTCCCATGATCTAAAATGGTTGTTTTACCTAGTTAGAACTTCCAGTGAATACAATTCACTAAATTCCAATTATAATCTTAATGGAGTCCCAATTAAAGAAACCCCCTACCTAAACCTTGGATTATCTTTCCTGGGTCTTTGTCTAACATCTGGTATTCTAACTATAACTGGCCCTACATGCCTGTCTCCTATCTCTTACATTCAGACATAACTTTGTCTGAAATCATGCAAGGCAATTGGGGTTAAGTGACTTGCCCAAGGTTGCACAGCTAGACAATCACCAAGTATCTGGGGCCTGACCTGAATCCAGGCCTCCTGACTCCAGGGCCAATGCTCTAACCACTGTGCCAACTAGCTGCCCCAACACACTAATTATTTTCAGAATTCTTTAAAACCATTTAAACATCTGAAGTAGCTTTAAATTTCCAACGTGTGCGATTAATTTCTGTGAGTAACAGAGTAACACACAAATTACTAGATTGTACAAAGTAATTCCTCCATTATCACATTATTCAAGAAACCACAGATCTATCCCAGAAAGTGTCTTAATTTTTGTATTTTTCTTATTGCTCTTCAAAGCAATCACATTAATCCCAGGCTTTAACAGTACAATATTTTAAAAAACATTTTCACAAGAGATAGCTAAATATTGCAAATATTATCTCTTTGCAGTTACAAAAGAACATCACATAACTGATGAAAACATCTTATTCATCCAATAAGTCACCTTACAATCGGGCCCACAATTGTAATTTTTCCGAGGCCCCCATCAGCTGTCTGTAGTTAGCAAGAGAGAAGTCCACATTCTTGACTTCTTTAAACATACATTGTTAATATCCATTAAACATTAAGATTCTTAAACATCTCATTTCCCTTAGAACAAAAGCAAAATGAACATCCCATGTTCTTTACATTTTTGTCTCTACCCAAATTCTCAGAATCCAATCTCATACATATAACACATTTAAAACTCCAATGTCATTACAATTCAACTAACTTTCCAACAAACTTTATAGTACCTTATACAGAGAATCCAGCACTCACATTCCAAAAGCTCTATCCAAAATAAAAACACTGTTTGCATTATTAAACTCAACATTAAAACCAATTAGAGCTTTTCCCCAAAAAGACATCACTAAACATCCCTGATAACCTAGGTGTTTCTCTTCTTAGTAACCACATACTAGTTTTCTAAACCCAAAGGTGTTACAATAGAGTTTTAAAATCCCAAACTCCTTGCAAAAAGTTACAATAGTGTTAAACAGTTTAATCCCAAACTAATTTAGCAATCTAGGTATTTAATTCCTCCCATTCTGTACAAATTTTGTCAGAATATTACAGCACTAGTATTATTCTTTTAGAATCCTCAGAATGCTTTCCAAAACTCTAGTTCACAAACTTTAGAAACAATGAGAGTCATCACTCAGGCCACATGGCCAGCAGATAGTCATTAAACGTGATTTCCTTTCCATAAAGGAGTCTCTTAACCCCTGGATCTTGGATAATTATTTTTTTTTTCCCCAATCACACATCCCACCTGTCAAGGGTTCTTTACCTCTAAGGCTTAAGTAGCTAAGGGTTTTTCAAGTTCCCCACCATCCTCCTGCTACCCTCTTCCCCTTTTCTTTCCGGCGAAGGAAACTTCCGAGAGGGGAGTAGACTGCTTCAGGGGGAAGGGGAGCCGAGTCTAGGAATGTTCATTACCTTCCCGGCTATTGCATTCCCCACTTTTGATCTCGTGAAGGAATCTTCGAAGGGGAAACAGAAGGGACCTGGTGACAGGGGTGGGGGATGGGGTGTGGAAATTCAGGGGCTGAGGGTTCTAAATTTAACAATGCAGTAATATGTATAATTTCCTCTTCAACAGATAATTTACACTGATCTCACATATCAATGTTCCCTTTCATAAACATGAGGTGAAAAACAAAGCCCTTCACAAATTTTCCAGGCCAAAAGAACCTTGAGAACTATAACCCATTGGCAAGGTATTCTCTAATTGTTTTTTTTTTCCATAACAAAATCTTTACAAATGTGATAGGTGAAACTTCAATTCTTCTGTTATTGCAAAATTTTAAAATCACAAAAGTGTAGCTTAAACTGTTCTTATACAAAGCTCAATAATTGTACACATCATATTTCAATTGCATGTATGTTCTCTTTATTCCCTAAACCTTTAAAATACAAAGAATTCTTAAGACTAATTGTTGCTAAAAAGAATCCCTTCTTTTGACTACAAAATTTTCTTCATGTTTCTCTTAAATTCCAAAAGTTACATTCAAATTAGTTTTAAATCATTTTCTTTCCAAAAGCCTAACAAGTTTGCAAATTCTTCTTATCTTCATCAGTGCAATTCTAACTTCTTAGTGCTCTCACTTATAAGAACTTTCTATCTTCACTGACCAGCATTTCTTAATATTAGAACATTCTATGTTCTGGGAATGAGAGATTCCCCACAATTTGAGATATCAAAGTGATATGCACTAATTCTTTACCTTTACTGTTTATCATTACTCACTCACTCCAGATTCTTCCCAAATACATGATCCACATTCCAATTAGTGTAAAATATTAACTTCCTCTTGTTTAGTTATTCTAAGGCTGACTCACAAGTCTGTCCTGACTCCTATGACTCTGGAGGGGCCATAAAACATCAGAATCCAAACTCAAACATATACTTTACAAACCCCTTAATTCAATTGACAGGTATCTTTAGATTAGCACATTATAGGATCAGTAATAAAATTAACATTTACCTAGCAATCACTTTCATAGCAAACTTTTCACTTTATGGGGCTTATTAATTTTCTTATCAATTCATTGCCAAACATTGCAAAAACTACCAATTTAATGCAATTTTAAATCACGCCAATTTCAGATAAACACATATCTCCCTATAGACTTACAGTTCTATACTTTCTTCATTTCTCATAATGATTTCTACACCTTTTTTCCAAAGTTCCCAAAATCCATCTTTGGTGTACAAAGTCAACCCTGCTCAGACCTTCTGTCTACATACTTTTAACAGTTTCCTTATCACTTTCCTTACTTAACAACTGGTTCAAAAGAAACCCCAATTATCTCTAAGTCTGGATTTTCTTTCCCAGTACTTTCAGAATCTCTTACTCAAACTATACTACTCACATTTTCCACTGTTCCTTTACATTAGCTCCCCCTGACCTCATGTCACACCATTCTGAACTAGAGTCACATAGTTCATACTCCAGCTATGATTCCACTCTTCACAAGGCACCTTCCATTCCAAGGTTTTAATATGTAACATTTCTTGAATACAACTGCTAAAATTCTGTAGAAAGCAGTCATTCAAAAATACCCTAGCCCAAATAGAACATTCTCTATCCCCCTTCTTCAAATAGAGTAAACTGACTGCTTACTTTACTAATTCTTTCTGAAGTAGCTCTCTCTCCTGTAAGGGGGAGGGAGGGGGAAACACTGTGGCAGCACAGAATCAAGGTACAATCCCTTGACCTCCTTAAAGTTGTCTAGGAGCAGGCTCAGAGGAGTGGTCTGGGTCTGTCCAATCCCAGCTGGAACTTAGATAAAATGATTCAGAGCGATAAGCAAAGGAGAAGCAAAGCAAAAGAAGCAAAGGTGATAGATAAACAGTAAGCATCCATCCCTTCCAGCAGGACTAAGTGTTGCTAGCCAGGTCCTAAAAGAAAATCAAGTTAACCTTGTCTCATTCCCATATGTCAGTCATTCCTGACCTGCAGAAGTGTTCCCTTATCTCATTTCCAAACGTCAGTCCTTCCAGTACTGACCTCCTGAGGGGTTTGGGAACATCTTCTGCCACAACCCCGCTGGCGACCTTCACAGCAGTGTGTCCACCTAGGTCCTTTGCCAGCTTAGTCCAAATACAGAGCCACGGACTTGGTTACTTTAGATGCCTCTCCATGTATGTCTTGTGGCCTCTGCTGGGGATCCCTCTGGAGGCCCCAAATGGTAAGGTCCCAGAAAAGTCCCCAATTACAGAACAGAGGCACTTGATACGATGGAGATGCAGTAGCAAGGGTTCATTATACTAGCTCGAGCTAGGGTTCCATCCTAGGTCAGGGCTAGGATCCTGGAACCCCGAGTAAAGTGAGGAGAGACCTTATATATGGTTTGCTAGGGCAGTTTCAAGCATCTGCCTGCAGCTTGTCTTGAGATGGTGCGGCATGTTCTTATTGGATGCAGTTCCTCAGAGAAGCCCCCATGCTGCATGGTCTGAGGGCTGACCAGGCAGAATCCTCAGGAGCTGATCTGGCAGAAACTCAGCTAGCTGACCAAGCAGGAACTTAGGGGCAGAATTTAGGCAACAGTTCATAGGTTTCGACATTCAGGGTCTTACAGGCATTCAGGCTAAAGTTCACAGATTTCAAGACTCAGAGTCTTACAGTCCCTGCATGAGCTGCTCCGCTGCTGCCTCACTTGGAATGTTGAGCAAACCCTTCCCCAGCTGTGCATTGTTATTTAAAAGTTCCAGAGGACTAAACACACCAGGGCCCAACATTGTAGGCAACATGTGCACACATCCATCCCTTACCAGTCCAATGGGCTGCCTCTTTCCTTGCCCCCTCCCGTTTTAGGGCTTCGGTTTGAATGTGCTCTGTGGCCATCCTGAGGGGAACTGGAGTGAAGATCTGGGTGGCAGATGTTGACCCATTTTCAGATTCTGACTTGGGGATCTCTTCAATACATTAACGGGCAACACTCAGAGTTTAATGATAAGGGAAGGAGTGTGGTGAAAGCTTTGGATCAGGGGACAGGTCACCCTCATCTTTTCTGATTGGGCAGCCATTAAAGATGGAGAATATTGATACAAAAATGAGTTCAAATGTAGGCTCAGACACTTAATACTTGTTACCTATGTGACCTTGGGCAAGTCATTCAACCCCATTGCCTCGAAAAATACAAAAAAAAATTCTTAAAAATACTGCCAAGTATTTGTAAGAGAATGTGCAGTGTCATGGTATGACTTACATAGAAACTCATAGATGCTTCCTAGATGCTTGGGTGAGGTTGGAGGTGGGGAGATGAGGAAGTATTTGCACCTAAGATTTCATGGTAATGGGAAAGTGAGGGAGGAGTGAATCTCCATGTGGAAATTCCTTCCACCCATGCAGATTGGCAGCTGTTCTGTTCTAAGGCACTAAGGGATCACATTACATAAGTCAGGAATAGGATTTGAGCCTAGGACTTCTTGACTTGAAGGCTGGCCTTCTAACCATTAGGCTGTCCTGCCTCTTTCAAGGTATTAACCTTTACAAAAGGCAAACTGTACTTGAAGGTCCTCAGTACTTGATTGCCAGGTGACCACGAGATAAATAAATCTATCACTAAACTTGTAATCCTCACAACCATTCAGGCCTTCTCCTCCTCATTTTCATTTCTTGTGCATCTTACTATTTATATTGAAGATTCACATGTTGAAGAAATACACACTGTGCTGAAAGCCTTTCTCCAGATCTCTGAATGTTCGATGTGGAGCTCTTGAGTTACCCATATTTTACGAATTATTGGCTATGTGAAATATCTGCCTCCTTCTGTAATCCTGATGTTCTGAAGATAATTGCTATACTGTTTTCATTGTTTTGTTAAGAAAAATATAGTTAGGGCAAAATTTGAAAAATGTTCTCTAGCAAACACCATCCTTAGCCTGAGATCTGCACACAGATTCATCTTCATACATGTTCATCTTTGTCCTATAGTCGCATCACATGTGCAATCATGAAATTTCTGGAACCAGATTTTATTCAGTGTAGTGTCAACTTCAAGAAAATTTAGAAAAGGGACAGCTAGTTAATACAGTGGATAGAGCACCAGCCCTGGAACCAGGAGCACCCAAGCCCAAATCTGGTCCCAGACACTCAACAATCACCTTTCTGTGTGACCCTGGGAAAGCCACCCAATCCCATTTGCCCTGCAACCCCCCTTAAAATAATAATAATAATAATAATAGTTATAATAATAGGGGCGGCCAGGTAGCACAGTGGATAGAGCACCAGCCCTGGAACCAAGGGTACCCAAGGTCCAATTGGGCCCGAGACACCCAACAATCACCCTGTTGTTTGACCCTGGGAAAGGCACCCAAACCCATTTGCACTGCAACCCCCTCAAAATAATAATAATAATAATAATGATGATAATGATGATGAGGATGAGGATGAGGATGAGGATGATGATGATAAATGTGGTTCAGCCATTGACTCCATTTAAAAAATGTATTATACCTTTATATACAGCTCTCTCCTGTGACTTATCTAAATATACTCCTTCTAACTACTCCAATAGATGAGAAATTTTAGCAACAGCTAGGTTGCACAGTGGTTAGAGCACCAACCCTGGAGTCTGAGTATGAACTGAATTCAAAATTGGCCTCAGACACATAATTACCTAGCTGTGACCTTGGCCAAGTCACTTAATCCCATTGTCTTACAAAAAAGTAGAAAGTTCCTAAAGAGTATCACCTGTATCACCTTCCCTTGAGGCATAAAAGTAGTTCAACAGCATTAAATCCCTCATAATTTTCCCTTCTTGTCCACCCTCTCTGTGCTTCACTTGAGGCCTGGACTTGGAGATCAAACTTTCTGTTCAACTCTGGTCATTTCAACAAAACATTTGAATCTCCCCCATTTCATGGACCTTTTCAGCATCTGGCTGTTAGTGGGCCAATGTACAAAATTTATTAGTAATATGGGTTGGGCTTTGACCCTTATTAAAGATGTGCCAAAAATTGTGCCCTCAAGAATTTGGGTCATTTTGTATAGTTAACTTTAAGCAGGAAATTCCTTTTGATAAGTAGTATAATTCTTGTTCAAGAGTAAACATACTACCCCCTCCCTCCAAAAAATATAGACACTCATGAGCAATAAAGTGAAGAGAAAAAAATTACAATTAAAATTAAAGAATAATAACAATAATAGGGGAAGTCAGGTGGCAAAGAAGAGGGAGCACCGGCCCTAGAGCCAGGAGGACCCAATACCAAATCTGGCCCCAGACCCCCACAATCACCCAGCTGTGTGACCCTGGTCAAGCCACCCAATCCCATTTGCCCTGCAACCCTTCTCAAAACAATAATAATAATAATAATGATGATGATGATGATGATGATGATGATGATGATGATGATAAATGTGCTTCAACCTTTGACTTGATTTAAAAAATATATTATACCTTTAAATCCAGCTCTCTCCTGTGCCTTGTCTGAATATACTCCTTCTAACTACTCCAATAGATGAGAAATTTCAGGGACAGCTAGGTGGTACAGTGGTTAGAGCACCAGCCCTGGAGTCTGAGTTTCAACTGATCTCAAATCTGGCCTCAGACACTTAATTACCTAGCTGTGACCTTGGGCAAGTCACTTAAGCCCATAGCCTTACCAAAAAAGGAGAAAGTTCATAAAGAGTATTACCTGTTTCACCTTCCTTTGAGGCAAACAGGCACTTCAACACCATTAAATCCCTCATAATTTGCCCTTCTTTTCCACCCTCTCTGTGCTTCACTTTAAGCCTGGAATTGGAGATCAAACTTTCTGTTCAGCTCTGCTCATTTCAACAAAGCATCTGAATTTCCCCCATTTCATTGACTTTTTCTCCATGGGCCTGTTAGTGGGCCAATGAGCAAAGCTTTTTAGGTATATGGGTTGGGCTTTGTCCCTCTTTAAAGATATGCCAAAAATTATGTCCTCAATAAGAATTTGGGTCATTGTGTAAAGTTATGTTTCAGCAGAAAATTCCTTTTTATAATTAATATCATTCTTGTTTAAAAGTAAACATACCACCCCTCACGCCTAAATATAGACCCGCATGAGCAATAAAGTAAAGAGAAAAAAATTACACTTAAAATTAAAAAATAATAACAATAATAGGGGCCGTCTGATGGCACAGTGGACGGAACACTGGCCTTTGAGCCAGGAGCACCCAAAAACAAATCTGGCCCCAGACACTGAAAATCACCCAGCTGTGTGACCCTGGGCAAGCCACCTAACCCCATTGCCTTGCAAAAATTAAAAAAAAACCAAATAAAATAAAATGATGATAATTATAATAGAAGGGGCGGCCAGGTGGCTAAGTGGATGTAGCACTGGCCCTGGGACAGGGAGCACCCAAGCACAGATCTGGCCCCAGACCCGCAAAAGCCCCCAGCTGTGTGACGCTGGGCAAGCACCCTAACTCCACTGCTCTGCACAAACAAATAAAAATCAAAGGAAATCAAATAATAATAGTAGTAATAGTTGGGGAGACCAGGTGGATCAGTGGATAGAGCACCAGCCATGGGACCAGGGCCACCCAAGACCAAATCTGGCCCCAGACTCCCACAATCACCCAGTTGTGTGACCCTGGTCAAGCCACCAAATCCCATTTGCACTGCAACTCTCCTCAAAATAGTAATAATAGTAATAACAATAATGATAATGATGATGATGATGATAATAGTAATGATGATGATGATCAATGTGCTTCAACCATTGATTTGATTAAAAAATATATTTTACCTTAATATTCATCTCTCTCCTGTGCCTTGTCTAAATATATTCCTTCTAACTACTCCAATAAATGAGAAAGTTCAGGGACAGCTAGATTGTACAGTGGTTAGAGCGCCAGCCCTGGAGTCTGAGCTTCAACTGAGTTCAAATCTGGCCTCAGACACTTAATTACCTAGCTGTGACCTTGGGCAAGTCACTTAAGCCCATAGCCTTACCAAAAAAGGAGAAAGTTCATAAAGAGTATTACCTGTTTCACGTTCCTTTGAGGCAAACAGGCAGTTCAACACCATTAAATCCCTCATAATTTGCCCTTCTTTTCCACCCTTTCTGTGCTTCACTTGCAGCCTGGCCTTGGAGATCAAACTTTTTGGTCAGCTCTGCTCATTTCACCAAAAACATTTGAATTTCCCCCATTTCCTTGACCTTTTCAGCATCGGGCTGTTAGTGAGTCAATGTCCAAAAGTTATTGGGTATATGGGTTGGGCATTGTCCCTCTTTAAAGATGTGCCAAAAATTGTGTCCTCGATAAGAATTTGGGTCATTTTGTAATGTTGTGTTTAACCAGGATATTCCTTTTGCTAAGTAATATAATTCTTGTTTAAGAGTAAACATATCACCCCCCCCAATATAGACCTGGATGAGCAATAAAGTAAAGAGAAAAAAATTACAATTAAATTTAAAGAATAATAACAATAATAGAGGAAGTCAGATGGCAAAGGGGAGGGAGCACCGGCCCGGGAGCCAGAAGCACCCAAGCACAAATCTGGGCCCAGACCCCCAAAATCCCCCAGCTGTGTGACCCTGGGAAAGCTCCACAACCCTATTGCCCCGCAAAAACAGAAAAACCCCAATGACATAAAATAATAATAGTAATAATACGGTCAGCCAGGTCAATCAGTGGATAGAGCACCGGCCCTGGAACCAGGAGCGTCCAAGCCCAAATCTGGCTCGAGACACCCAGCAATCACCCTGCTGTGTGACCCTGGGCAAGCCACTCAATCCTATTTTCCCTGAACCCCCCCAAATTAATAATAATCATAATAATCATAATAATGATAATGATTATAATGATGATGATGATATTGATAAATGTGTTTCAGCCATTGACTCCATTAAAAAATATATTATACCTTTAAATTCAGCTCTCTCCTGTACCTTGTCGAAATTTACTCCTTTTAACTACTCTCATAAATGAAAAAGTTCAGGGACAGCTTTTTGCTTCAGTGGTTAGAGTGTCAACCCTGGAGTCTGAGTTTTGACTGAGTTCAAATGTGGCCTCAGACACTTAATTACCTAGCTGCGACCTTGGGCAAGTCACTTAAGCCCATTGCCTTAGCAAAAAAGGAAAAAGTTCATGAAGAATATTACCTATATCACCTTGCCTTGAGGCATACAAACAATTCAACACCATTAAATCCCTCATCATTTGCCTTTCTTGTCCACCCTCTCTGTGCTTCACTTGAGGCCTGGACTTGGAGATCAAGCTTTCTGTTCAGCTCTACTCATTTGAAAAGAACATTTGAATTTCCCCCATTTCATTGACCTTTTCAGCATCGGGCTGTTAGTGGGCCAATGTCCCAAAGTTATTGGGTATATGGGTTGGGCTTTGCCCTTCTTTAAAGATGTGCCAAAAATTGTACCCTCAACAAGAATTTTGGTCATTTTGTAAAGTTATGTTACTATTCTGGGAAGAGGACTAGGCTGAAATGAAAGTATGGAGCCTGCAGTGCTCCAGACTAGCCAAGCCCAGTGGACTGATGTCCAGTCGCACTCTGTAACTCTATGTGCTGTAGGTCCCCAGACCACCGCTCCCCAGTGCACAGTGGCTTAGTTGATTCTTGGACTGTGGCTCCCACAGTGAATTCCTTTGAAGCTGAACTTAGTTTAGTGCGGGTCTCACCCCATCCCTGCTGGCTCTCTGTTTTTTTGCCCCCGGTTCACCCACTATCCCTGAAAACAGACCTTGTTGACAGTTCTTCTCCTAGCTTCTTTTTCCTGGACTTTGTTGATTGAATTTCTGTTAAGAGGCTTGATTTATATTAGTTTAGAGGGAAAGCCAGGAGACTTTAGCATAGTGACTGTCTTCTCTCTGCCATCTTGGCTGGAAGTCAAGACCTCTGATTCTTGAGTGGGAGTTAGAGTAAGTAGAAAAAGTTTTGAGGTTGCGATAGAAAGAAGAAGGAGGAGAAGAGGGAGAGAGATATAGTCAGAGGCAGAGAGAATGAGAGGGAGCACTGTGAAGAGGGTGACAGTAGAGGCAGAAGAGTCTGCAGAGGGAGCGGGGGAGCGATTCAAGGTTCCCCAAGGACATTGGAGGGGAAACATGATGAAAGAAAACTGAAATTGGAATAAATACATTTGGGTTAGAAACCTGATGCTTAATAGCTGTTATTCTGGCAAATCATGTTGCCTCTCTCTTCCTCAATTTCCTCCTCTGTAAAATGATAAAACTGACCATGAAGGTCTTTAAGGTCCCTCAAGGTTTATGAGTTTATGGATGAAGCAGAGAGAAACAATGCCCACTTGGGATTAGAGTCCAAAGGATTTGGAGGATTTAGAGAGAATTTTTCATTGATGAGGAGAGAGATATAGATGAAGTGAACTACTGGGAGGGCCATATGTAGGACTGATGAAATGAAGTTTCTATATCTATTTTCTTGGAAGTCAACATAGCTTGAGTTCAAATCCTTTCTCACTTATGTTCTTATTAGATCGGTGACTCTGGGAAAATCACTTAAAGTGTTCAAGTCTTTTTTGCTTCTGCCCTAAAATGATAGATTTGGAATCAAAAATCCCTGCAATTCCTACCCTTTCTGAGTCTAAATCTGCACAGCACAGTGATTCTAGGATGTGGGGAGTGAAAGACACAGATTCCAAGAAGGGAGAGAGGGTTAGAATTGTAAGTTAGAACTTTAGAACTGGGAGATATCTGGGAGGCATCACAGGGCCATTTAACAGAATCCTCTGGTTGGAGTGAGATCTATGTAAGTTTGCATCTGAACTCAGAAAGTGAAAAGTTGTTTTACCTCAGGCGAGTCACTTGTTGAAGGCAGTTTTCTCTTCTTTCAACTGCTGGAGGTGGACTTGATGGCCTACCATTTTCTTCCAGTTATATAGTACTGTGAGGGACAGCAGTATGGAAAGCCCTGGGCACCTGGTGTCATGTATATGTGTTGGAATAGTAACCACAATCATTTTAATATATCTTAATTGCTTAAAAATGTAAAATTCCACAAAGGCCCTAGAGCCCTAATATTAGAAAATCTTCATCCCTCTGCAAGGACACAGTCAAAATCTTATCCACTATAGTAACAAGTAATTGTTGATCTTGCTTAAGAGACCAGTTATGTTTATCCAGAATGACTTTTTCATTTTTGTTTTTGTTTTTATGTTGCTTTTTTGTTTTGTTTTTTCAAAGCATTGGGGTTAAGTGACTTGCCCAAGGTCACAGAACTAGGTAATTATTAAGTGTCTGAGGCTGGATTTGAGTGTCCAGGCTGGTGTTCCATCCATTGTGCCACCTAGCTGCCTCTTAAAATGACTTTTTCTCAATATTTTCAGTATTTGTTCCCTTTCCCTTATCTCCTTGAACTTGAATAATGAATATGTTCTTCTTTCCATCAGTCAATTAGTCAACATTCATTAATTTACCTCCTAATTTCAGTTATTATGCTAAACACTGGAGATGTAAAGACAGGTTAAAGGTAGTCTCTGTTCTTAAGGATCTTGCAGTCGAAAGATAGAAATCACATGCCAACAATTATGTATAATCCAGGTATATACATGATACATTTGAAATAGGAAGGTATTAGAATGGAAGGAATTGGGGAAATTACTTTTCATAGACTGTGTAATTACAGGAAAACCTTGACAAGAATGGAAACTATTTGAGACCTGGTGGACATCCAGTGAAAATGGTCTGAGTCAGAAGATGGAGCATCTTGTTAAGGCACTGGATCACAGATTATGTGGTTAAGAGATTATAAGGTGAAAGAAGACGGAAGAGGTCACCAGAGAGGAAGAGTTTTGAATGCCAAGCAGAGATTTTAAATTTCATCCTGGAGACTCTTGAGGTCATTGAATAATGGAGTTCAGTGTTTGGATTTGACCGTTTGGATAACTGATGGAGAATGGAGTGAAGTAGGGGGAAAATGGAAACAGGAGAAGCAAAAAGCATGACTCCTCCAACAGTCCAGGTATGAAATGAACAACTACCTCAAAGTGGTAACAATGTAAAGGGACAGAGGTGGCAAATGTGAGAGATGTGAAGAAGGCAAAATGGACAAGCATCAGATAATGAATCCTTTGGTTTTCCTACCAAATATTTCCCCTTTTCTCCATTGACTCATCTCCTTTGTTTTCTTCTTGTAAAATGCCTGTATAATGTTGCTTATGCCTTGGTATTCTGAGTGCCTATAAGGTTACAAAATCTAAATTAGTTCCTTAGGAAGTTATATTTTCTTCTTTTCTTTGAAGTTAATCTTTGTTAGCAGCCTAATAATCGTAGGCTAAACCAGGTAGAATATAACAGACAGGCCTCAGACTTTCTGTCCATCAGGGTTTTATCTAGTTCAAGAATATGAAGACTTGGGGCGGCTAGGTGGCATAGTGGATAAAGCACAGGCCCGGGAGTCAGGAGTACCTGGGTTCAAATCAGGTCTCAGACACTTAATAATTACCTAGTTGTGTGGCCTTGGGCAAGCCACTTAACCCCATTTGCCTTGCAAAAACCTAAAAACAACAACAACAACAACAACAACAAAGGATATGAAGACTTCCCCTGGGGACTGTGCACATGGGAACAACTTACTTTATGTGAAGTTGCATTCCCTTTCCAGTCCGTTGATTTGGGTTTTAAATTAATTGTATTTGTTTTCTACTTGGTTGATTTTATTTTTTGAACAGTTACATTCTTTTTTCCATTGGTTATTTTTACTTTTAAAGGAGTTGATTTCTTTGTCTAATTTGTCATAACTGTCCTATATGTCTCTCAATTTTTTTATTTTCTATCTTCCTCTCTTCTTCAATTTTATATCTTTTTTAAAATTCTTCTATGAACTTTTGGATTTGAATCCAATGCAGAGATTCCTTTGAGACTTCCCATGTAGGTAATTTTTAACTTGTTTGTGCTGGGGCTAGAATCTGAGCCCTGGCTTATTGTTGGCAAAGATGTTGACTATGCAACCTAGGCATTGCCTTTGCAGAGGCTTGTTTCCTTCTTTAGGTTCAGTCTCTGCCTATACAGCGATTTATTCCCAACCCAGTGCAGTCTGTGTCCCCAGAGTTAAGACTTTCTTTGGGGTTGGAACACTTCCTGCTGAATACTTATCTATTTGTTGAATCTTGTGCTGTTGTCAACCTGCAGGGACCTGAAGTGTAATGTGGCTAAAAGCCTCCCTGCTGACTTTCAATGCTCTCCCACCTAGCTAGGCTTTTTTCCCCTTCCCCCCAAAGTGACAGATCTTTGATGAAGATGCTCCAAGATTTCTACAGTTAAAAACTTGTTTAGATTTTTTTATCTTTTTTTTAAGAAAAGGAATAAATTTTAACTAATCCAATCTCAGAGAAAGTAAAAAAGATCTTTGTCTTCAAGAAATAAAAAGTAACCCTGTAATCAATAGATTCACAGGAAAATTCTTTCCAAGTATGAAAGAACAGATAATACCCACACTTCACAAATTATTGTCTAAATATTTTCTATGTGAGAGAAATATTCTCTCTCTACATTAACAAAGGAAAGAGTAAATTCAAAAAGAAAATTATAAGCCAATACAATTAATGAATATGAACTCTGGTATAATTATACATATATATATATATATATATATATATATATATATATATATATATATATATATATATCAGGGATGCAGCAATGGTTTAAAATTTAAAAAAAAAATCTATGAATATAATTTAATTGTATTAAACCCTCCAAAGCACAAATTATGCAATAATCTCAATAGAATGCAAAACTTTCACAAATTATAACAGTTTATTATGCTAAGTACTCTAATATCATAAAAAGAATCTAAAGCTGAAGGTAGTTATCATTTGCAAATACAATGTAACATTGTGTACTGGATTAAAGTAAAGATTCCCACTCTTCCCACTATTATTTGATATAGCAATGGAAATATTAGTGATAGCAATAAGATAAAATAAAGAAGCTAAAAGAATGAAGAGGTAAAGAGGAATTAAAGTTTCCATGTTTACTGATGATTTGATGGTTTAATTAGAAAACTCAAAGTAATTTTTAATGATGAAAAGTGAGACAATTAATAGTCTACAAAGCTGTAGGCTACAAAATAAATCCTCAAAAATCAACAACAATATTATAACAACAATAGAGAAGGAAAATGAACAGAAAGGGAAATACTGTGAGAAGTAACTTCGAAATGCATAAAAAAATCAGGCATTCAACCTTCCAAAACACCCACAAAAATGACTTACATAGATGCAAGTACACAATTATAATTTAGAAAATGAGCAATCAAAATCCCCGGAGGAATACTCTGTACTCATGGCCATGCCATGCCAACAACATCAAAATGACAATATTACCAAAATTCAATTATAATATTAATGCTATGACAATCGAATTACAGAGCTTGATAAAACAACAAAATTTCAGAAAGTAAGACATGTAGAAAATCAAGTGAAATTATGAAGAGAAAGTTAATACAATGGCATAAAAGGTTATGTAGACCTCAAACTATGCTTTAAAAGATCTCCCATTCCATTCTACTTAAAATCCAAGAGCAAGAGATAGAAATACAAATTCCATTTAAAGTAACTATAGACAACATAAAATACTTGGGAGTCTACCTCCCAAGACAAACCCAGAAACTGCATGAACACAATTGCAAGTCATTTTTCACACAAATAAAGTTAGATCTAAACAACTGAAAAAATGTCAATTATCCTTGATTGTTGAGCTAATATATTTAAAATGACAAATATATCCAAATTAAATTATTTATTTAGTGCTATACCAATCAAACTACCCAATAACTATTTTACTGATGTAGAAAATATAGTAACAAATTCATTTGGAGCAAAAAAGGTCAAGAATATTGATGGAACTGATGAAAAAAAAATTAAAGGAAGGAAAGTGGTCACAATGTACCAGATGTGAAACTATATTATAAAGCAGTGCCTGGTATTGGTTAAGAAGTAAAGTAAAACCAGTCGATTAGCGTCGGTACAAAAGAAAACATAGTAAATAATTATACTAATCTCTTGTTTGACAAACACAAAGACATTAGCTTCTGGAATAAGAAGTCACTACTGAGAAAAACTGTTGGAAAAACTGAAAAATAGTATGAAAAATAAAAGGCATAGATCCACATCTCATACTGTTTTCTAACATAAGGTCAAAATGGGTACAGGATTTAGACATAAAGGGGGAATACCACAGACCAATTCACAGCTCAAGAAATGCTCTGTCAGATCTATGGAAAGGGGAGAAATTTATGACCATACAAGAAATAGAGTACATTATAAATTGTAAAATGAACAATTTTGACTACATTAAATTAAAAAAGGTTTTGCACTAATTAAACCAATGCTGTCAAGAAGGAAAAACAGAAAACTGGGAAATAATTTTATCTATTAAGGTTCTGATAAAGGTCTCATTTCTAAAATATATAGAGAAAAGAGTAAAATTATAGTATTACAAGTCATTCCCCAACTGATAAATGGTCAAAGGATATGAACAGGCAGTTTTCAAATGAAGAAATTAAAGCTATTTATAATCCTATGAAAAGATGTTCCAAAGCATCATTTATTAGGGAAATGAAATTAAAACAACTCTGAGGTACCACCTCAAACCCTCTCAGATTGGCTAAGATGACAAAAAAGAAAACTGATTGATATTTGAGAGTATCTGGAAAAAGTAGGACACTAAAGCATTTTTGCTGGAGTGGTGAACTGATTAAACCTTTCTGGTGTTTCTGGAGAGCAATTTGGAACTATGCCCAAAGTTCAATAAAACTGTTCATAATTTTGATCTAGGTCTATATCCCACCATTACTAGGTCTATAACCCAAAGATATTCTCCTAAAGGGGAAAAGGCCCACAAGCACAAAAATATTTATTGGAGTGGTTTTTTTGGTAGTGACAAAGAATTGGAAAATCAGGGAATTCCCACCAATTGGTGAATGACTGAACAAGTTATGCTAAAAGAATGTGAAATCATGTTGGATCAGACTTTAGAAAAGCCTGAAAAGACATCCATGAATTGATATTGAGTGAAGTGAGCAGAGCCAGCAGATCTTAGCATTTATTAACAGCTAAACATTGTGAGATGGATCAACTATGATAGATGCAGTTCCTTGCAACAATTCAATGATCAAAGACATCCCTTAGGGACCCATTATGATAAATGGCATCCACATACAGAAAAAACACAAAAACAAACAACAGCAATAACCCCCCTCCCCCCCAAAACCCCAAACAGGCTATGGAGTTTGAATGCAAAACAAAGCATACTGTGTTCACTTTTTAAAATATGTTTTTTGTCTTTTATTACTTCCTCATGTTTTTTTTCCCCCGAGTTCTAATTTCCTCTTTCACAACATGATTGATATGGAAATGTGATAAACAGGAATGTACATGTATAACTTTTATCAGGTTCTTCCCTTGCCATGGCGATTACAGAGAAAAAGGAGAATGTGTAGAAAAATGTGGAACTCAAAAACTTGCATGTGGATGAATGCTGAAAACTATCTTTGTTTGCAACTGGAAAAGAAATAAAATTTTTAAAAAAGTAAAGGAGTCATAATCCAATTGATCAATGGCCAAAGGGTATGAACAGGCAGGTTTTCAATGAGGAAATCAAACCTATATAAAATTATGTGAGAATATTGCTAAATATTATTAGGGAAATATTTATTAAAATAACTTTGAGACATTACCTTATACCCATCAGATTGCCTAAAGTTATACATGCTTTTCAGCAGGGGAATGGCTAAGCAATCTGTAGTATATGACTGTGATGGAATATTGTGATAGAGTTAAGAAATGATAAGCTGGTTGACTTAGAAAAATAAGGAAAGACTGAATCTAAGAAGAGAAATACTATCCACCCATAGAGAAAGAACTAACAAATAGAAATATACATAATATGATCCTCCATATATGTGTGTTTGTGTGTGTATGTATATATATATATATATATATATATATATATATGTCACTTAATCTTAAAGAGAAAAAATATTTAAAAAAATGCACAGTGTTGGTTGGGGCGGCTAGGTGGCTAAGTGGATAAAGCACCAGCCCTGGAGGCAGGAGTACCTGACTTCAAATCTGGACTCCAACACTTAATAATTACCTAGATGTGTGGCCTTAGACAAGCCACTTAACCCCATTTGCCTTGCAAAAACCTAAAAAAAAATACACAGTGTAGCAAAAAAGAAAATGTAGAAGAACACACAGACTATCCAGATTCCGTTGAAAACTCTAAGTAGGCGTGGCGAAGTCATGCAGTGGATAGAGCACCGGCTCTGGAGTCAGGAGTATCTGAGTTCAAATCCAGCCTCAGACACTTAATAATTACCTAGCTGTGTGGCCTTGGGCAATCTACTTAACCCCATTTGCCTTTCAAAATCCTTAAAAAAAATAGAGGTAGAATTTATTACATGGGCTATTGCAAAATGTAAATTTTTGGTTCCATATGGAATCCACTCCTATATTCTATTTTTTCATGGAAATAGTTTTGTATTTAACTACAAAATGAATAAAAAATAAAACAAAAGCACAAATAAAGATAAAAATTGGAGACATTAACAATATACAATAAGAACCTCAGTTCATTTTCCAATCAGTCCAAAATCAAATTTTCTTAAAGTACAGGGTTGAACATGTACTTTCCTTTAATCTCTCTCACTATCCACACTCACAATAAACACCCTATCACTTCCAGGATCAAAAATAAAATCCTTTGGTGTTCTCATCTTCTTAAACCTTGAAGCCCTTGTTGTCTTTCCCCACTTGCAGCACTAACTGATTTAATAGCATTGACCTCCTTGATGTTTCATGAACAAGAATCTTCATCTTTCACCTCTACCCATTTTCTCTGATTGTCCCCCCATTTCTGGGATTCTCTGCCTCTTCATCTCTGCCTCCAGGTTTTCCTGGGTTCCATCAAGTAGCACCTAAATTACCACCATATACAGGAAGCAGTTTCTGTTCCCCTTTAATTATAGTGCCCTCCCACTCATGATTATACATTTTTGGTACAGATGTGCTTTTTTGCTCTTGTTTACACATCTCCTTGCCCATTATATTGTGAACTCTGGAAAGGCAGGGACTGCCTTTTGCCTTTTTTAACACCAGGAATTACTACAGTGTATGACACTTAAGAAGTGTTTAATAAATGCATACTGACTGACATGAGCCAGAGGAGTCATATTTAATACTTTTCTATTATTTAATACAATGATTATGGCAGGAACTTCAGTCTCATTTTAGAATTGTATGTTGCAATGTAATGCATTGCTTTTATTTTTAAGAAAATTTGACACTGGTAGATTCTCACTCCAAGGGCATAATGCTTAAAATGTTTGGCAACAGCCTTTCTTTTTAAAAATGATATAAACATGACTATTTTAATATTTGCCATCTATTTTAAAATTGACAGTCAATTGATTTCCATAGTATAATTTTCTTAAATTTTGCTCAATTCTTGTGTCTATAGTAATATCTGGTTGAAATTCAATCATAATTTAAAAAATAACATTGAATTTCAATTGATTTAATCTTAATCCAATAAATGAAGTGTCATTTCAGATATGTGATTGATTATTATTCTATTTCTCCTCAGTTCAAAAATTATTTATTAAAACAAAGGTTCGAAACCATGAGGCACAGGATTTCAGGGAAGCCTGGAGGGATTTGCATGAACTGATGCTGAGTGAGATGAGCAGAACCAGAAAAACACTGTACACCCTAACAGCAACATGGAAGTGATGTTCAACCTTGAAGGACTCGCTCATTCCATCAGTGCAACAATCGGGAAAAATTTTGGACTGTCTGCAAAGGAGAGTGCCATCTGTATCCAGATAAGGAGCTGTGGAGTTTGAACAAAGTTCAAGGACTATTCCCTTAAATTTCGAAAAAAAACAGATATCCTTTTGTTTGATCTTTTTACCTCTTAGGCTTCTCTTCTTTAAAGATATGATTTCTCTTTCATCACAATCAATTTGGATCAAGGTACAATATGGAAACAAAGAAAAGACTGACAGATTGCTTTCTGTGGGGGGTGGGAAGTAAGATTTGGGTGAAATTTGTAAAACTCAAATAATATCTTTAATAAAAATTAATTAAAAAAACACAGGTTCTTTCAGCTTTGACTAACAGAATACCACCATGATGATTCTTTTTTTGACTGTTTTATCCTTGCAGTCTTCAGAACATTGTTTAATTTTTATTATTCTACAAAAAATCTAGAAAACCATTTAAATCAATTTCATGTTTATAATTTCATTTAATTGATTCTATTTTCTTTCATCTTGCCATAATCAAATCTGTTCTTCACAAGTCCAATTAGAGAATTCTAATCAATCAAAATAGTTAAAAATTGTTTCATTATTCCTTCTGTTTGAGAACAGATGTAAATTCATCTATGGAATTATATTTCCAAACACCATATTCCTGGGAAGAGCATTAAGTTTATTGTTTTATTAAATTAATCATCTTTATTCTTATTGCACTTAAATCTACTTGAAATTCATGCTTTCTAAGATCATTCCTCAAAAGTGCGTATTAACGTCTGCTCAGTTTCAGTGTTGATTTGGTGACTACAATTTAATTGAATTTAATCCAGGTTCTTCAAGAATGCCAATTAATAAAGTAAAATCTTTCAAGAAATTAATGTCAATTAATTTCAGATCTGGAGTCAGGAAGATCTAAGCCAAAATTTGAATTCAGATACTTACAATTTTGTAACCCTGAGTAAGTTCATTAACTAAGTTTGCCTCATTTTCCTCATCTGTAACTGACTAGAGAAGAAAATGTCAAATTTCTTCAGCATCTTTGGCAAGAAAACCTCCCAGTGAGTCATGAATCATAAAAAATTACAGAAATGGTTGAAAAACAATAACAGCAACTTTCTCTTTATATCACATAATTGGAAAATAAATGAGCAAAAATTTATTTGTAATTCTGGATAATCCTAACTTATATCTCCTAAAGAGCAAATCACTTATTTCAATTTAAAGATTTCAGTGTCCTTTCTTTAGCAGTAACTTTTACTTTGGTTTAATTTTTTGTAAATTTAATTGATGATAAATATAATTAATTTCATTTAGAGACTTTATACATTTTATTTTTGAATTGAAAATTGAGAAGATGCCCTCCAATTAGAGAATGTCTAAATGAGTTTTGGTATATGAAGATCAAGGAATATTATTGTTCTGTAAGAAATCATGAGTGGCCTGATTTCAGAAGAGCATGGAAAGGCTTGCATGAACTGATGATGAGTGAATTGAGTAGAACAGAACATTACACAGACCAAAAGCAACATTGTGAGATGAGCAACTATGATCTACTCAGCTCCTCTCAGTTCAGTGATAAAGGACTATCCTTAGAGACAGCTCATGGGAAATGCCATTCACATCCAGAGGAAAATGGTATAGATTCTCAATGTAGAGCAAAGTGTACTACATACACTATTTTTTGGCTTTTCATTTTTTATACTTTTTTTCATTTTATATTATTATAATAATCTTGAAACTGAAGGAATTCTAATTAGAAAGAAAGAGACAAAACTCTCACTCTTTGCAGATGACATGATGGTATACCTAGAGAATCCTTAAAATATCACTTAAAAAAGCTACTATAAACAATTAGCAACTTTACCAATGTCTCAGGATATAAAATATACAATAAAACCTCTTGAATCCTCTACTTTCCTGTATAATTTTGTACCTGGAAAGCGAGTCGGAGACCAGAGTGCAAAATGTAGGAGTGGAATTTTTTTCCCAGTGGCTGGATGGGAGCTAAATTTGCTCAAAACACACAGCCCCAAGTGTTCAGAGGATAAGGTTTTTAATAGTATTTTGAGGGGCAAGGTTATCGTGAATAAGCATGGTACAGAAGCAAAGATAGCAGTTAGATATATTTCTTTGTCAGACTATTACACACATGTGACATAATATAGATAGGAGGTCAATAAAAGACAGATAATGGTCAATTCTGCCTTAGATCTAACATGTTTCCTGTGGTACAGGGCAGTCAGGTACCAAGGAGACTTAGGTCAGGTGTACTTTGCTATCTCACAGCTCCAGCTGCATCTGGGGAGGGGGGAGGCAGTTTTAGGAGGGAGCAGGAATATGCAAAAACAGCAAAAAGAGTAGGTTAACAAGAACATTTAATTCATAACAAAATTCAAAACAGTACAAGAATGATAGATAAAAGCTACTATTGTATATAATTGGAAAACAAATATAATATTTACATTAAAAAAAGAAATGCTGCACTTAGATCTAGGGAAGAGTCTTCTTTACCCACTCTGGTTTGAAAACAAAAGCAATTACCATCAAACATGTTAACCCTAACAAACAAGAGGTAAAATCCAGAGATTGTTGATTTTCCAAATAAAACAATTGAGTTGAAAAAGCTGTAGCCTGATCTTATTCCTAGATCACTTTTAAAAACTAGACTGTCCACGTCCTTGTAAAATCAAGGCATGTCTATTGCTGCCCTTCCCATGAACAAGTGAAAGGTATTGACTACTGTGATGAACAGGAATGGAAAAATAGGCACTGCACACCACAGTGTATAAGGTACCAAAAGGAGAAATGAGAGATAACAGAGTGTGGGTTTTCAGTAGCACAGAAGAGTCAGTAAGGACATCAGCTGAAAATGGTCTTGTCCAAGAGTAACAGAAATAGATGTTTTACAACATCATAAAGCCTGTGGGGAATGCCCTTTAAATTTCTTCTTTTATTACACTCTAGATGTTTCTTCCAGTGGCCTCTTTTCTTGCAATAATGACAAACCCTTGTTATTTGGTTCTCAGAAGAGCTACTAGTGACAGGGAGATTTTGGATAGGAGCTGATACCTGCTTAAGTTGCATGGTATATACTTTAATCTTTCTTTGTTCTTAATTCCTATTTTTCCTAGAGATCTTCTAACAGAACGGCTAATTTATGTGTTAACTGAGCAGCTAGTTCGACTATGAACTGGGGATGCTTAGTTTGTCATTATGACTGGATAATTTTAATATTTTGTGACAGAAAATGTTGAAGATCCTTAACATAATAAGAGAGAAACTGTATTTGTCCTCTTCCTTCCTGAACATCGGGTTGATAATTTGCATTAAAAGTCTCTACTAGATGACCAAAAAATCAAAATATTGATTCATCTAGTTTTTGAATAACAGTTTTGAGTTTTGAAAAATTCACTGGTTAGTGAAAAGCAAATGGGATAGCCTTTATTAAAGCATCCCCTAAAGCAATATAGTGCCTTTGCTGATCAATGTAAGCTATCCAATCTGTCTCCTGAAGCTCCTCAAAAGTAGCTTTAAAGTTGGCCATTCCAAACTAGTTCTTTGCCTGTCCTCTTCAGCTAAGGCTATAGTTAACATTTAACTTTCTGGGATACTTGGTTGATAGGATTACAGAATAATTTTAAATTCATTACAAAAGCCTTCCAGATCTTGACAGGTGTGATTGCCATGGATTTAATTTATACTATTTGATAATATAAAGCTTAATATCAGATGTAACCTGTCCTTGTTCAAGCAAAGTTAGAAAAGTTCGAGGACATGGTCTACTTTTCACCTTAAAAAGATAGATGTCTACAGGGTCAGTATTTTGAGTTATCTGGAGCTGGGACAACCTCATTAGAATCAGCATCTCTCTGGGCAAGATAAGAAGGAGAGGGAGCAGAGACATATGAAAGAGATGGAATAGAAAAACAGGAGCAAGGAACAATGAGATACATTGAAGAATAGGAAGGAGCAATGGACTGAAGAGAAGAGAAGATTGAAGACGAGGAATGGGAAGAAATGGTGGCATAAGGAGAAGATGAAATAGGAGATTAAGAAGAGTAAATAAGCAGAAATTGAATAGAAAAATAAACAGAGTTATAAGGAGATGAAATAGGATCACAAGAAGAAGAAATTGAGGAACAAAGAGTAGAGGTAATGGAGGAATGAATATTGGGGGGTAAGAAGGAGCTGAAGAGGAAGGAGAAGAAATTGGAAGACAAAGAGAAGAGGGAATATTACTGGGATAAGGATGAGGGAAAATAGAAGGAGGAATAAGAAAGGGACTAAAACAAAGAGGGGGAGAAAGTAAATGAGAAAAGAAAGGAGAATCAGAAGAACACAGAGGAGAAGAAATTGAATAAGAGTGAGTTGAATAAGAAAGAGTGAGTCTGAGTAAGTATTTCTTTGAGCAGCAGGAGGGGACAGAGAGGCAGAGGGTTCCTTAAGACCAGGGAGCAGATTATAAATGGGAACAGATGACTTGAGTTTTTACTGGTATGTAGAATAGGACTCAGATTTGCAAATGGGATGGATGTACTAAAACCAGAATATTGAGGAGGACTAAAAGGCATTGAAGATGTTGAATAAAGGGGAGGAACAGAAACTGAAGAAAGTAGAAACAATGGAGATTTTGAAGAAGGGAAAAGTGTGAGGTTTGGAAGCTCTGGTGGCTCAGTAGGGGAAGAGGCTCAAAAAGAGACAAGAGGAGAAAAAGAAACTGAAGCAGAAACAGAAGACGGTTTTTGAGAAAACGGGGTGGAGGGGTTGAAGGAGAAAAAACCTTTTTTGAACCTTAAGTGAAGAAATTTCAGCTTTCTTTTGTGTTTGTAGTATCTCACTAAACCAGTGGTGGAAAACATTCTTATTACTTTTCAGGAGTCTTATTAATTTTTAAAATTAATTTTCATTTCAGTTAGTCCAATTTAACTCTTTGAAAAAACCCCTTCAGGACCAAAGTAATTTAAAGTTTTCATTTGTTAGTTTATGCCAATACTGAAAAAATGCATGGTCATTAGAGCCGTAGTGCTTAGTCATATAAAAAACAGGTGTCCTTTCTCCCTGATCTCTAAACCTAGGTTTAGATTGTTCCATGATCAGATACAAAAATCAAGTAATCAGCAATAACTACATACAAAATCCAAAAGCTAAATGACACATTAAGCATGAAACAAACAACAAGAAGATTATATAATAGACACTGGACATAAGACAAAAGGTGCCAGAAAAACTCCTTGCACTTCACCAAAAAGTGCCAGAAGATTAACCACTAGGTCACTTCACCAAAGAAATGCCTCACTTAGATGTAGGAATATGTCCTCATCATCCACTGACCACTTAAACACAACCAGGCAATTTTACCAATTTGTGGTAATTCCCCAAACCAAAGGTTAAAAAAAAAAAAAAAAAAAAAAAACTTCCAGTGTAACTTCAATGTCAAAGAAATCAATAGAAAACTACAGCAATTTGAACTGAAAAGTAACAAACTTCAGACAAGCGTTTTTTTTTTGCTGTGTCAGGCTTAAAATCTGTCCAGGTTTTCTAGGGATCCCTTTTTGTGATGTTGTCCGGGGGAAAAGGTTATTCCATTTTCAAGTCAAAATTGTCTACACTCACATATGTTACTTTAAAGTATTAGTTCAGCGAGGTGAAGATCAACCTTGATGGACTTGCTTGGTCCATCAGTGCAACAATCAGGGAAAATTTTGGGTTGTCTGCAATGGAGAATACCATCTGTATCCAGAGAAAGAATTGTGGAGTTTGAACAAAGACCAAAGACTATTACCACCAAACTAGAAAAAAATAACGTTTATCTTATTATATAATTTTACTATCTCATACTTTATTTTTCTTCCTTAAGGGTATGATTTCTCTGTCATCACCTTCTACTGAGATGAATGTATAACATGGAACCAATGTAAAGAGGAACAGAATGCCTTCTGTGGGGGGTGTGGGGAGGGAAGTAAGAATCGATAAAAAATGTTAATACAAAATAAATAAAATCTTGCAAAAAATAAAGTATTGGTTCAGAAAAAAATTGAGAATTTAAAAGTTACAGACCTCTTTCCTTCCAGGTAGCATATCTGAGTCCAAAGACAGGCCTTGTGCCCCCTCAAAATTCCCTTCTGAGTTCACAATGACATGTTTATTGATAATATGCTTTTCTTAGGCTACAAATGAAATAACAAAAAGTTAGTTTTATACATGAAGTATTATTCTCTAGTATCTTACTGAACCCATGGGTGGTTGGTATTAAAAATACCAATAAATAGCAAAATGAGGAAACAAATTTTTAGAAATTTCTCAAAAGATTGTAATTATATTGGCTCCCAACCAGTAAGGCTAGATGGTACATAAAGGTTTCACTAATTTGACTTATATTTTCTTTATCTTGTTTACAAAGTTTGTTCTATTGTAAGAAAAACTGATGAGAATATGGATTTATTGTCTCTGATTCTGGGATAATGAGTTCAGTTCCTCCTTCCTTAGCATAGTACAGCTGTGAAAGCTAAACTTGCAAGCTTGCATATGCAATCAGGGGAAACAGGTTATGGGAAACATACAGAATCTGTCTTCAGATATAAATTGATAGAGGGAAGAGGTTAACATTCTTATAAACCTCAATTAGAGGCTGATAAAACAATTTTGTATTAGCAAATGAGATGGATAGTCAGTAATAAATATTGGAATAACCAGCAGTTAGATAGAAATAGAAGTTAGATTAACAGAATATACTATATTGGACACTAAATTTTAAATAGATTTATGATATTTTTTTAGGTTTTTGCAAGGCAAATGGGGTTAAGTGGTTTGCCCAAGGCCACACAGCTAGGTAATTATTAAGTGTCTGAGACAGGATTTGAACCCAGGTACTCTTGACTCCAAGGCTGGTGCTTTATTCACTATGCCACCTAGCCACCGCCTGACTTGTGATCTTTTTAAAAATATCAGAAATGATTAGAGGAATTAGAACTTTACCATATTCAGTCAGAGGGGAAAGATATATTCATAAGGTATTTTGCATGTTTCAGAAAAATATTTTTTCCTGCAATTCATATAATTCAAACAATTCATAATTTAACCAAAATCTCTTTGAGGCATGGGTTATCAGTTTCAGAGTTAAATTGAAAGCTATAGACCTAAGGGTATGTAATAAATAAAAAGTTTGCATGTCTACATCAGTAATGAGAAACTGAGGAAAAGAGACTATATCTTACAGATAAATAGGGAGAATGAAGGAAAGACTATAAAGTGGATTGATGTATAGCCAGAGGTCATGAAGTAAGGGATCTGGGTTTGAAACATAAAGAACAAGTTATTTTACAACTAACTATGAGGTATCTGGATTTACAGGATGTAGATCAAGCTTATTTATATCTAACTGTGTAAAAAGGAATGCAACTCTATAATGAAGTTAGATAAACTTACAACAGTAAAGCAAGAAACCAGAAAATTATAATGCATTGGGGATTAATAAATAAATCGATGGCAGTCTTGGTGTCATATTGGCATTACTGTGTTATACATCTTAAGGGCTGGGTCACCAAATTATGGGGAAGTGGAAGTAAAATAAAGAATGGGGAACAATATAGGGAGAGAATTGGACAATTAGGATAGGTCTTTGATATCTGTAGTAACCAAAGAATTGAGGACATTGGAGGGACTCATGTTTTATACAGGGAATAAAAGAGTATGATTTTGTGCCCCACGCTTGCTCAATTTTGGACTCACTCATGCTTAAGAATGTTACAATAAAGGATCCTCTTTGTTTCACTGATGGCTGTTCTGATATTTTGGTTAGTTATATGTTCCTTACAGGGAATAAGGTTTTCCGAATCTAATGCAAATGAATTCATGACAGTCATTCATGAGACAGATAGGGGACAGAACAGACAGGAAGGATGAGTATCCTATTAGATCACTGTATTACATTTATGGTCTCATTTTGCAAGTCAACCCTTTATATCGCCAAGTAAATTGTCCTCTGTGGCACTCTACAGGATGCCCTTGTGAGATCCAATGAGAATAGACCAAACATTCCTTCTTTTTGGGGGGCTTCATCCAAGCTAAAATATATGAGGGAAATACTTTCAAAGAAGACAACAGGTATCATCACACTGTTCTGGAATCTGAAGAAGCTTCATAGAAGTTCATTCTTAGAATTTCAATCTGTTCTTTTGGTTAGAACTGATGTTAGATTCTACTCATGAGTTTACCTACAGAAACCAACATTCAGTCAGAGCAATGGTAATCAATTCATCACATAGACTTTTGAGGACTGATCCTGGAAAACATGAATTGCACATAGATTTAAGACATATAACAGTAAAGATAATTAATTTAATATAAAAATAAATTTAATGCTTTTACTAGAATTGTGTTGATAGGAAATTATATTCCACAAATGAATTTATGTCTTTTCTCAAAATGAAGGAATGATGAGACCATTTTTAATTCTTTTGATCTATTAGAATTCTCTAATTGGTCTCATGAAGTATAGTCTTTATTATGAATAGGTGGAAGACAATGAAATCATTTAAATTAAATTGAAATGTTTTAAATTATTTTCTAGATTTTTATTGAATAAGAATAATTAAACAATGTTCCAATGAGAGCAAGTATAAAATAGTAAAACAAACTCATCACTATGACATTCTGTTTGCCACCTCCTTAAGAACTTTTGGTTTAATGAAAATATTTTAATCGGAGGAGAAATAATTTAATCGTTGATCACATAAATGATCTAAAGACACGTCATTTATTAGATTAAGATTCAATCATTTGAAATTCAACATTAATTTTAAAATTATACTTGAATTTCAACCATAACTTAGTTATAGACACAAGATAAGCAACATTTAAGAAAAGCATTCTGAGGAAATTACCTAACTCAATAGAATTCACAATAAAAATTAATGTCTATATAGTTATTATTACTATTGTTATTATTATTTTCAAGTTGTGGGCTAGATTCCTTTACCTCAGAAAAAAATCTTAATAAAATCACGTGTTTGCATATGTGCATGCATAATAACTTATAAAGAAAATTGATTGCCAAACATTTAACCAGCATATCATAGGACTGAGAATCTATAAGTTAAGGTTTATTTTAAACAAATCAACAAATATCCATAATCATGCAATAGACAATTCAAACATGTGATTGAAGCTTCTGATATAAATATTGTTTAAAATAATAGGACTGGGATTTAAATAGAACTCCTCTACCTCCAGGCAATCAGTATGCATTTATTAATCCTTTACTATGTGGGAAATGCTATAGTAATCCCTGGTGATATAAAGAAAGGAAAATGATAATCCCTGTCTTTCTGGAGTTCATTCCTTCCAATCTTGAATGCCTTGGTTTTGTTGGTTTTTCAAAATTAATGTAGTTTAATTTTTTATTTTTAATTTTTAATTTAATGTAGTTGGCATCACCAATTCTTTAATTTATAATGTTCTCTCTTTTGTTTGGTCAAAACTTTCCTCCTCTCCACAGATACATCAGATAGAGTATTTCTTCTTCTCCTAATTGACTATTTCTGAAGCCTGTACCTACTTAGATTTTATCTTGGTATAGGTTGTGAGATGTTGGTCTATGCCTAATTTATGACATAATATTTCCTATTTCCCCCAGAAGTTTTTTTCACATCGTGAGTTCTTAACCCAGAAACCAGAGTCTTTGGGTTTATGAAATAATAGGTTATTATAGCCATTTACTACTTTTTTTACCTAATATATTCCACTGATCCATCACTGTGTTTCTTACCTACTACCAGACAGTTTTGATAATTGTCATTTTTAAATATAGTTTTAGATTTGGTACAGGTTAGGCCACCCTTCTTTGCCTTTTTTATTAATCCCCTCGAAATTCTAGACCTTTTTTTGCTCTAATAGAATTGTGTTACTAATTTTTCTAGCTCTGTAAAACAATTTTTTTTGACAGTTTGATTGATATGGCAAAGAATAAGTAATTCTTTTATGTAGAATTGTTATTTTTATTATATGATTGTAGTCTAACCAAGTGTAACTGACATTTTACAAATTGCTTAGATCTGACTACTTGTGTGAAATGTGTTTCATAATTGTGTTCATATGGTTTCTAGGGTTGTCTTAGCAAGTAGATTCCCAGGTTTTTATATTGTCTGTGAAATTTTAATGAAAATTCTCTTTCAGTTGAGTTTTATTGTATATATATATATATATATATATATATATATATATATATATATACACATATATATATATATATATAAATGCTGATGATTTATGGTGTTTATTTTTTATACTGCTACTTTGCTAAAGTTATTAATTGTTTCAAGTAGTTTTAGGTTCATTTTATAGGGTTCTCGAAGTTTACCATTATATCATCTTCACAGAGTAAGAGTTTGATTTCATTTCCTATTCTAATTGCTTCAATTGATTTTTCTTCTCATAGTACTAAAGCTATCATTTCTAGTACAATATTGAATATTAGTGATGATAGCATGGACCCTTGTTTCACCAATATTCTTATTGGAAATGCAGCTAATTTAACCACTTCTTGATGGTTTTTAGACAGACACTGCTAATTTTAAAGAAAAGTCTATTTATTCCTCTGTTCTCTAATCTTTTTAGTAGGAATGAGTGCTGTATTACACAAAGGTTTTTAAAACATTTATTGATATAATCAAGTGATTTATATTAATTATGTTATTGATATGTTCAATTATGCTGATTGTTTTCCTAATATTGCTCCATCCCTGCATTCCTCATATAAAGCCTACCTGATCATGGTTTATTATCCTATTATTAACTAGTAATCTCTTTGCTAAAATTTTATTTAATATTGTTTCATCAATATTAATTACAGAGAGTGAACAATAATATTCTCTGTTTTAGTTATTCCTAGTTTAGCTATCAACACCATAGGGAAGCTAGTAAGCAAAGTCAAGAGCCTTGGAGTCAAGAGGACAGGAGTTCAAATCCAGACTCAAAAATTTGCCACTTACTGGCTGTGGGACCTTGGGCAAGTCACTTAATACTGATTGCTTGGCATCCCAGGTCCATCTTCAGTCATCCCGATTCATTTCTGGCCTCTGGACCCAGGTTGCTCTGGAGGAGAAAGTGAGCCTGGTGATTTAGTACAGCACCCCTATCTCAAATCCAATTGGTGAGCTTGTCATGACATCAACTCCACGATGATAAGATTTTTGAAAATGAAGGACAAACATCAGCAGAAACAGCAGGACGCCCCATATTGGTGTCATAAAAGAAATTTAGCACAATCTTTTTCTACAACCTTTTTCCAAATGATTTGTAAATAATTGAAGCAAGGGGTGGCTAGGTGGCACAGCGGAAAAAGCACCGGCCCTGGAGTCAGGAGTACCTGTCTTCAAATCCGGTCTCAGACACTTAATAATTACCTAGCTGTGTGGCCTTGGGCAAGCCACTTAACCCCATTTGCCTTGCAGAAAAAAACTAAAATAATTGAAGCAAGTGCTATTTAAATGTTTCCTAGAATACCACTTGTAAATTAATCTTACCCTGGAGATTTTTTCTTATAAAACATATTGATTACTACTTCAAATTATTTTTTTCTAAAATGAGGTTATGTAAGTAGTTCCTTTCCTCTTTTGTTAATCTGGGTAGTTTATATTTTTCTTAACATTCATCCATTTAACTTAAGTCATCAGATTTGCTGTCTTATAGTTAGGAAAATTGATCCAAATTATTGCTTTAATTTTTTCCTCAGTTGTGGTGAGTTCATCTTTCTCATTTGGAGACTGAAAATTTGATTCTCTTATTCCTTCTTTTTAAATCAGATTAACTAAAGGTTTATCAGTTTTATTGCCATTTTCACAAAACCAACTAAGTTTTATTTATTAGCTCAATAGTATTATTAATTTCAATTTTATTAATTTCTCCTTTGATTTTCAGAATTCCTAATTTGATATTTAATTGAGAATTTTTAATTTGTTCTTTTCCTAACTTTTTTAGCTGAACACCAAGTTCATTGATCTCCTCTTTCTCTAATTTTTTTTTTCCATGAAGGCACCTAGGAGGCACAGTGGATAGAGCACTGATCTTGCAGTTAGGAGGACAGGAGTTCGAATCTGGCCTCAGACACTAGCTGTGTCTACTAGCTTTGTGATCTTGAGCAAGTCACTTCACCCTTGTTGTATTGGCAGCTATCTCCAGTTGTCCTGATTCATATCTGGCCACTGAAGTCAGATGACTCCAGAGGAGAAAGTGACTCAAATTGAAATTGGGTGACTCAAATGGATACTGGTCACTCAAGTTCAATTAATATAAATATCATATCTGTGATATCATGACCTTCTTTGCAAATGAAGAGCAAACATTATCCTTTATTAACCAAATAATTTATATCAAACTCTAAAGCGATCACATAAGATACAAAAAAAGCAAAAGACAACCCCTGTTTTTCCAAAATTCATAATCTAATTGGGGACGTTATGTTTAATGAGGTTCATAAAAATGGATATAATTTCTACTGGAAGGTACTAGAATCAAGGAGGAATGGGCAATATTTCCTATAAAATGTGATATTTTTGTTTTTCTTTTATGGAATATGAGGAAATTTGGAGGCAGAGATGAAGAGGGCAGAGAATCCCAGGCATGAATGGTAACCAGAGAAAAATGGGCAGAGGTGAGAGAAGAAGTTTCTTATTTCTGAAATAACAAGGAGTCCAACGTTACTGAAGAAAATTAGTGCTGGGATTTGGACGAGAGGACAAGGGCTTTAAGGTTTAAGAAGACTGAAAAGACTCAGATTACTGAGGTCTTTGAACATTAAAGGATTTTATTTTTGATTCTTGAGTCTGTTGAGTTTGTCGAGAGAGTGTACGGTGAGAGAGAAGGAACAACGGTGGTGTGATCAAAGTCCTATACTTCGGGAAAATAACATTGGGAGCTGAGTGGAGAATGCATTGGATTAAATAAAGATTTTTGTATTTTTTGATGTCTTCAACTTTATTACTTTTATTTTGATCCATTTTGAAATTAAATACAAAATAAAGAAAGAAAAAAGAACATTTCCATGTTCATAGTATAAGAAAAGATTCAATGTAAAACCATAAATTTGGATTTTTTGGATTTCAGAAATCCCTTTGAAATAAGACCTCCATGTATTTTCAAAACAATCCAGGTTTTCTGTGTTTCCTTCTAGGTTTTCTTTTGTTCTTTTCTGGGAACTTTTAATTCTGTGTTATTTTCCATTCTTTTCCCCACCCTAGAGAAGTCTATAATGAAATGTATGCAGCTATAAAAACATATATACATGCATATCTATAAACTATATAGTTTTAAAAAAGAGGTTCCAGGCCAACCATACTTGGTCATTGCTTGGTCCCTCACTGACTCAGAGGGAATGTAAGTAGTAATTGTTCTTATTTTGTCCAGACTAAAGAGCATCTACTCCTTCCAGATAGTTTTGTTTTTTACTACATAAAAGAACCTATTATGAGAAGCATTTCTTTCTCCTTACCTACTTTAATCACAGAATAAGCTTTACTTCACTCAGAACTCAGACCACCTAAAGATCTTTTTTTTTCTTTTTTTAGGTTTTTAGAAGGCAAATATGGTTACGTGGCTTCCCCAAGGCTACACAGCTAGGTAATTATTAAGTGTCTGGGACCGGATTTGAACCCAGGTACTCCTGAACTGTGTTCCATCCACTGGGCCACCTAGCCGCCTTAAAGATCTTATCTTAAAAAGACCAGTCTCCTACTGAATCCAGGGCTATCTCCAGTCAAATCCACATCTGGCCACTGGACTAGATGATGCTGGAGGAGAAAGTAAGGCCCCAACAATGCTATCTATTTCATCTTCACATTATTTTCCTTTATACGATTCTGAGAGACATGTCCCATGTTGTTTTCTTGTCATGCCTGCCCTTATGTAACCTTTTTGAGTGTATCATGGTTTAATACATTGGTCTAAGCCCAATACGTACCAGATGGTTTTCCAGTATTCTCAGTGTTTTCTTTCAAATTATGAATTCTTAGTCCTCAAACTTAAATCTTTACATTTACCAAACACAAACATATTAATGTCTTGCTCCTGGGTAGTATATATCTAGGATGTTGCACTAATATATCTCTCCATTTTTTAGTTAGTGTCAGATCGTTCTGCTGTTTCTTAATTTTGGATATTGCATAATATTCTCATTTTATATAATAATTTCTTGTATATTTCTTTCCTTTTTATTTTTCCCCATTATCCTTCTAGCCCTAATTACTCTATCCATCCTCACTCTAATTTAATTCTAAGGGCAGATAAGGTGGCACAATGGATAGAGTACTAGGCTTGAATTCAAGAGGACTGAAGATTGAATCTTATCTCAGACACTTGACTGTTACTAATTGTGTGACCTTGGGCAAGTCACTTAATCCTGATCATTCCGATTCATATCTGGTCACTGGACCCAGATGGCTCTGGAGGAGAAAATTAAACCAATGACTAAACACAAATTTAGTCTCTCAAATTCAGTTCCTGTTGTTGTCATGGCGTCATCTCCCTGATGTCGTGGTCTTCTTCAAAAATGAAAGATAAACATGTCATTTACTTCTGCCCTCTTCCTTGCCTCCTATTCCTTATCCACCCCAGAGAGTACCACCCTTATCCTCTTATGCTCTATCCACTGCACCACCTTAGCTGCCCCTATGAACGAGTTTTATCAAGAAGTACATACCTTGAGTCTTTGTTTTAAAGACAATATGTACTTTTACTCTTTAATCATGTTACTTGGAACATTGTTATCTGTGGCTGTGGTCAGTCATGTTAAGCTACCTCAGGAGTAGATACATAGTATTTGACACACACCATCTAATAAAATTTCTTCAGAGTATAGAGTAGGACAGTGGCATAACCATGATACCCCAGGCCAGCTCTGATGCATGTATGAGAATCACAGCATGTGAGTTGTTTCCATGATAGAATTCCTACAGATGTTTTGCCATAATCTTTGTATCTGACCTGGTGATTATAAGAAGCCTTGGATTTTATAACAAACTTTTATGAAAATTGTTGCAAACTTCACATTTCATCAAAATGCAAAACTGAGTTCCAGGGATTTATTTTTATTTTATAAGTTACTTATATATATATTTACTTACATACAGAGTTTATGTCAACAAGAAGTCAAAGAAATATAATCATGTCAATGAGTATCACTTGAATGTATCAAATGTTTATTAAAAGAAACTTGACATATGAGGAAAACGCAGTTTTTCTCTTAAGATGCCACTCATAACTTTCATTTCACTTTTAGAACATATAGAGAAATCAGAGCATTCTTTGCCTCATTGGCTTTTTTGAACCTTTTTTCTATTGGGCTACGTCTAGTTTTTAAGATGTTATGTTCTTTAGTATTTTTTGGTATCTCCTTCACCTAACTGTGACTCAGTTTTCCTGATTTTGCCACATCATTCTCATTTTCCTTTCCACGTTTTCCTCTACTTCCCTTACTTGACTTTCAAATTTGTTTTTGAGCTCTTTCATACTCTAAGCATAATTCGTATTTTTCTTGGAGGATTTGGATTCAGAACTTTTGCCTTTGTTATGTTCAGATCATGTATTGAACCAAACTAAGTGTCAATGGTTGGATATGTTTTCTTCTGTTGTTTGCTCATTTTGCCAGTCTATGACTTGATATTAATTCTTTGTTAAGGTGAGGCTCTGCTTCCAGGGTAGAGGATGCACTGTCCCAAGCTTTTGAGGACCAAGATCTGCATGTGTGTATCGGTGAAGGCAATAGAGCCCTGACTCAGGAATAGTAAAGAGACCTCTGCGGTCTCCCACAACCCCCTTCCTGTTCCTCGACTGAGTGTTCTGGAAGTAACTACTTCATGTCTCCCTAGGATTGCACCTGGGACCGCATCTACAATGAGGCCTGAACTGACCTTCCTACAGACCTTCCTAATTGTACTTGGCAATCTATGGACTGAGAGATCTGGAAACTTTCACCACCTGGACCCAGGTGCCCCACGGTCTGTTACTGGAGGGCTGGAGCCCATTTACTCTGGGTTAAACCAGGCTGTACTGGCTGCCTTGTCTCACCCAGATGTAACAGACCCTTCCAAATTGTCTTGGGCTGAAAAATTGTTTCACTAAGTCTTTTTGTGGATTCTGCCACTCTAGAATTTGGTTAGAGTCATTATTGAAAGGTATATGGAATGGTTTGGAGGAAAGCTTGAGTAGTCCCTTCCTTTACTCTGCCACCTTGTCTCTATCCTCTGTAAAGATATTAATTGAGACAATTAATAGTCAACAAATGCCTAGGCTCCAAAATAAATTCTCAAAAATCTACAATAATTCAATTTTATTATAAGAATAATGCAAAAGAAAGCAGAAAGGGAAGTCTTGTCAGAAATAACTTCAAAATGCATAAACTATCAGGACTTTGATCCTCCCAAAACACACATAAAGAAATAAATTCCATAGATTCAATTATAAAATACCAATTTAAAAAATGAACAGTCTAAATCCCAAATCCAGGCCATACTACTGTTGTAAAAATAACAACACTGATAAAATTAAATTGTACTTTTAATTCTATGACAATCAAATTACCAGGATAATACTTTTTTTTTTTAGTTTTTGCAAGGCAAATGGGGTGAAGTGGCTTGCCCAAGGCCACACAGCTAGGTACTTATTAAGTGTCTGAGACCGAATTTGAACCCAGGTACACCTGACTCCAAGGCCTGTGCTTTATCCACTACGCCACCTAGCCGCCCCCAAGATAATACTTTGCAAAACTTGATAAAGCAACAAAATTGGGGAAAGTAAGATATCTAGAATATCAAGGGAAATCATGAAAATAAAAGAAGTGAAAAAGTATTTTCAGACCTTACTTTAAAAGAGTTATCATTATACTTAACTTGTATTACGTATTCATGGTCACACTAATAAGATTACTCAAAAATTACTTTATGAAATCAGAAAAAATGGTGGCAAAATTCATCTGGCAGAACAAAAGAACAAGAATATAAAAGGAATTGATGAAAAAATAAAAAGAAGGTAGCCTAGCTGCACAAGATTTAGAATTATATTCTAAAGCAGCAGTTATTAAAACTATTCGGAACTGGCTAATAAATAGAGTGTTGGATCAGTGGATTAGAATAAGTACGAAAAAAGTAAAAAATTAATATCATATTTTATTGTTTGATAAACCCAAAGACTCCAGCTTTTGGAATAAGAACTTGCTATTTGATTAAAAAAACTACTGGGAATGCTGTAAAGTAGCATGACACAAACTAGGCATAAGTCCACATCTCACACCCTCTCCCAAAATGAAGTTGAAATGGATACAATAATAAGATGTAAAGGGTGTTACAATAAGCCAATTAAGAGAACAAAGAATAGTTTATCTGTCAGATCCATGCAAAAAGGAGGATTATATGACCAAACAAGAGACAGAAAACAGTGTGTAATGCAAAACTGATTGCTTTTATTACATTAAAGTAAGGGAAAAAATGCACATATGAAATCAATGCAAACTAATTTAGAAGCAATGCAGAAAACTGATACTGATAATAGATTCATTCCTTAAATGTATAAATAATTAAGTAACATTTATGAGTGGTCAAGATATAAAAAGAAATAAACAGGCACTTTCCAGATGGAGAACTTAAAACTGTCTATATTCATATGAAGAAATGCTTCAAAACACTATTGATTAGAGAAATACAAATTAAAACAACTCTGAGGTAACTCAGAGGTATCAGATTGAGGAATAAGACAAAATTGATCAATGTGAAAAATGATTGATGTGGGAAAAGTGGGAGACTAATTCACTGTTGGTAGAGTTGTGAAATGATTCAACCATTATGCAGACAGATTTGGAACTGTGCCCAAATAATATCAAAACTGTGCATGCGCTTTGATCCAACAATACCACTGCCAGGTCTGTATCTCAAAGAGATCATAAAAAAGGGGAAAAGACATGTGCATGAAAATATTTATAGTCACTCTTTTTGAAGGGGAAAGAATTGAAAATTGAGAGAATATCCCTCCATTTGGGAATGACTGAACAAATTGTGGTATACAAATGTAATGGAATACTATTGATCTGTAAGAAAATATGAGTAGGCCAATTTCTGAAAATCCTGGAAAGACTTACATGAACTCAGCAACAGCTCAATCCTCAGTGAGAAGAATCAGGTGAAAACTGTACACACTAACAGCAGTATTTTGTGATGGTAAACTATGATGGACTTAGCTTCATTCAGCAGTGCAATAAGCAAATACAATTCTACAAGACTTCTGATAGAACATGCCATCCACTTCCAGGGGGAAAAAACTATGGAGTCTACAGATCAAAGCATACTGTTTTCATAGTTTAAAACTTTGTGGATTTTTCTGTCTTTCCCGTGTTTATCTTTTTTCTTTGACTCTCATTCTACTTTTACAAGATGGATAGGGAAATAAGTTAAACATTTTTGTCCATATAGATAAAAACTATATCAGATTACTTGCTATTATCAGGAGGGAGAGAGAGAGAGAGAGACAGAATAATGTGAAACTCAAAATCTTACAAAAGTGAATGTTGGTGACTGTCTTTACATGTAATTGTTAAAAATACAAAACAAAAGTATTTGGAGTAGTTTGGGGGGAGAATTCAGATAATTTCTTGACTATACTCTACCATATTGGTTCCTTTTTTGTATTTTTAAAATAAACTCTATGTTTGTAATTGTACCTAAGCACTCAGTGTATTTCATAAAACTAAATTTTTATTTATTTTCCTGAACTAGTGTTTATATAATGAAATGGGCACAGAATTTCTGGATCTTTGAATACTTGATAGGAGAAATTATGAAAGGCAGTGAGAAACAGTGTGGCAATCACACTTTAATGTGGTACAGAGACAAGAAGAAAAAGTGTGCAAGAGGCAGATGGTGTTGTGTGGACAGGGAATAGGATGGTGAAGAAAAGAAGTTAGCAAGGGAAGAGGATAGGGAGGAAAAGAGACACAGAATATCAGCCATGAATTTGGAGTTGAGAACTTTCAGCATCATAAAATTTGGTTGAGTTGGGTTGGGGCTGAGGGGAAAGGAGTTAGAGACTCATCTTTATAAGGCTTTTCAGGGAAATAGACAAACTTCTATCTGTGTCACCTTGGTATTATTAGATCACAACTAAATGTTATCAGTAAAAAAGCTAAAATCATCGTCTCAAAGTTAATAGCGTCATTTTTTTTAAAGAAAGATTTTATTTATTTTGAATTTTACAATTTTCCCTCATTCTTGCTTCCTTTCCCCCACATCCACTGAAGGCACTCTGTTAGTGTTTACATTGGTTCCATGGAATAGCATCATTTTGCTGTCCTGTTCATCTGCAACTACTGAGGTCTCTCTTTTGCCAGGAGTTTGTATATCATAGAACCAGAAGTCATGACAAGGAACTTCTAGCTTATTTTCTCTGATGCAAAATGTATTGCTAGTCTTTTAACTTTACATTATATTTAATACTTGCCAGTTTGAATACTATGTTTCTGTGATCTTCTGGATGATTTGTAAGTGACTTCTAGGATCACCTTTTCAATCTTATTTCCTCAAAAGATCTACTTATTATACTGAGTAGAAGTGGGGTGCTGCTCAGGGGACCAGAAAAAGGCAGAATTTTAACACATGTATTTTTGTCTCTATCCCTGAAAATTTCTTTGTCACTGAGAAAACTTTCTGTTCTTCATTGGCCTTCAGATTCTGAAAGGAAAAATGGCATGAATGGGTTAGTTAAAATTTTTACCTCTTCTATAATCAGTATTTTATCTGACTGTGCAGTGAACCTAACACTTCCTCAGCTCATATGTCCAATCAGGTTCTCAGTTTTATAATTACAGCATGTACTTCAGTTTGGCTAAGTATCCTCCTATTTATCTCTTTAGCAATGAAGTAGTCAACAAGTATTGATTACGCAACTACTACATGTGGAACCTTTGGCTGAGTGTTGGGAATGCAAACACAAAACCAAAAAAGTACTTGCATTTCAGTTATTTAAATGCTCTTGAAGGAAACAGCATGTCCATATGTGCATATGTACATATTTAAATATATGCATAGGTCAGCTAGGTGGCACAGTGGATAGAGCACCGGCCCTTGAGTCGGGAGGACCTGAGTTCAAATCCGACCTCAGACATTTAATAATTGCCTAGCTGTATGGTGTTGCACAAGCCACTTAACCCCATTGCCTTGCAAAAATCTAAAATAAATAGGTAAATAAATAAATATATGTGTACATATGCACACATACACAAAATATAATAGAATATAAGTTAAGTGTTTTGAAAATGGGAGACTCAATCAGGTAATAATTCACTTTTGGTATAATTGGTGTCTTTTATTCGAATTTGATTCTGAAGATATCTGGAATCTGGAAGTCTGAACAGAACCATTTGTCCAGAATCTTGCCTCATATTGAAGGAGGTGCCAGTGGTAGGATTGAGTCACCTCTGATTTCTATATGCTATTATTCCTGACCTCTAGGATTAAAGTACAATGAAATGGGAGAAGGGTGGAAGTCAGAAAGGATGAGATGTGTGCTATTGGTCCTGTTGTGCTTCCTGAATTTTGAGAGGAGGAAGAGAAAGAAAGACCAGCTCCTGTAAAACCCATTTAAAAAAAAAGTAATGCTTGTTTATTGGGATCATTTTCTTATCAATTAAGTTCTTGCAGTATCTCATATGGTCTTCATCTGGTTAAAAATATCAGATATCTGTGAGTTAAATAAATCCTCTTAGGGCTATGTAATGCAAGTGTCCATCAAGATCTTGAGAACTTCCGATCCCTTTAGGGACAAACAGAACACAGCCCTGTTGTTGCAAGATCTGAAGTAAAAAGTGGGACAGGGAAGATGGAAAATAGATGTGGATTGCATTTTGAACAACCACATGTGAGAGAGACAAATTAATAATAACCCTTTCAGTATGTCCAAAGTTTTAAAAATGATGCACAAACTATTCTGCATAGTGGATAAGGGACAGGACTAAGGGAGAATTGAGTTTTAGTCCTTTAGTCTCCTTATTGATGTGACCCTGGGAATGTCCCCTCCTATTCTGTGACTCAGTGTCTCCATCTGAAAATGAGGACAAAGAAAGCACTTGCTTAAGAGGATTGTTTGAGGGATCAAGTAAAGTTATAAAACTCGAGAGTGTTTTAGAAATCCCAAAACCATATAAATGAGAACTATGATTTTTATCAGTGCTGCTCCTATTTACTATTACTACTACTACTACTGCTTCTGCTACTGCTATTCCTGAAACTAATTCTGTCGCGTGTGCGGCTGCAGTTTACCTGCTGGTATGTGTTAATAACATAAGCTTTTCTTTCCAATACAAATTTAGCTTAGACAAAATCATCATCTCTTGTTCCACCTTGAAATGGTCTGCCTCTGAGATCATTTTGGAGGGTACTTCAGTCTTTATGCAACAGAATTTCTCAGATGGAAACTACCCCTCAACTTCCTCGCAAAAGGAAAGGAAGATGCTGAAGAGGAGAGAAACTGAACCCTACTCTTTAAATGGATGGTTCAGATTCAAAATGTTTACAGTAAAGAGTCACAAGGAAACATCATTCCGTAAAATTCTTTCTTCTTACTTCCCCATCACTGCCTGGCACTGCACCACTCATTCAGCTACTCTGAGCTACAACTTTGAAGACCTCATCTAATAAGGAAGTTTGCAACTCATCTTTCCTAGAATCAAGTCTTCTCATCATTTGCGTGTCTCTTGACCTAAAGGATTCTCTCTTCTCCTCTTTTCAAGGTCCCCCAAGTTGGTTTCTCTTCTCTCACTAGAATGGAAGCTCACATAGGACAGGACTGCTTTTCCATGCTCCTGTTTTTAACGTCAGCATTTTAAACAGTATCTGACACTTAATAAGCAATCAATAAATTCATTGACTCTGTCTATCTACCTACCTCACTTGCTAGTGAGCTTTTTATGCAGGGTGAACATTTACATCTCTGAAAAAAAGGATGAACAATTTACTTTTAAGTTTTATTTATATCACTAATATCTTCTTCACCACATTCAGAAATCTAATCCATAAAATAAATCAAGCCTAAATTTGCAACATTTGCTGAATTCTGAGCTATAAATGTTCAGAGTACAAATTTAACAACTGTCTCTTCTGTATGTGTGTGTATCTATCCAAGTCTCATTCATTTGTCATTGCATATGTCATTACCATTGGGGTAAATAGTAAAGAATTTCTTTGACATCTAATGTCTAAAAGGGGTACTGCAAATAGGCAAAAAGTTTATACCAGAAAATATTTTTCTTTCCCTATGATCTATACAGCACTTATTTCTCTCATGCTCGTCATAATCTGTCAATTGCCTTATCTAATCAGCTGTCACATTTGTGATCACCTGAACAATAACTCAGATTTACATTCTCATATCTCTACTAAAAGAACCTCATCATTTCTCTTCTTATCTTTTACAATAATCTCCTCAGTGGTCACCTGGCTCAAGTCATTCCCTTCTCTGTTCCATCCTCCACTCAGCTGCTGAAGGAACATTCCTGTTCTGTGGTTCTGATTATATCAGTCCCACACTCATAAAATTATATCTGGTAATTAATACCTCTAGCATCATATCCAAACAGGTTTTATTAATTGTCATTCATTATCATAAAACCTAGCTATCTAATGTATTCCTGTATTATTCTTTGTTGTATACATTAAGATCCAGACATATCTTTTCACTGTTATTCATACAGGGCCTGACATATCATTTCTCTTCTCTAAGCTTTTACAAAGGCTGTTACTCCAGTTTGGAATTCATAAAATCCTCACCTTTGTCTGTTTGAATCCTCTAGTTTCCTTGTAAGTACAGCTAACATGTCACCTTATCTTACTTACAGACTTTCCTAAGTGCTGCCCCCACCACACCCAAATGTAGAGAGCTTCCCTTTTTACCCTCCAAAACTATCAATTTCTTAATATTTCATACATAATTTTCTATTTACATGCTGTCTTCAGTAAATCCAATAGGCTTGAACCTCCTGTAAAGCAGAGGCCTTTTAAATATTGCCTTTAAACTCTCAGAACTAGTCTTGGGTTTTAGAAAAACTACATGACCAGCAAATGCTTAACTGGATTACTTCAGGTCCTTTTAGGTAAATAGAGCAGGGTTTTCCTGCCATGTGCTGGCCCAAAGAAATATTGCAGCAGATGGAAGAGGTTAGGACAGAAAATTGTTAATGCACAGAAGTCTTCAATCCATCTCATAAACAAATTCTGATATTATTTTCTGACCCATTCAAAACACATTTTTATTCAATTTTAGGATGTTACAACTCAGTCACTGTGAAAGGAGGGAGAAAAGGAGTCAAATGACAACTTTCATTGAAAATAGAAACTCAGACTTGTTCGTCTATCAAATGATCTATTTCATTCTTAATCCTGTCTCAGGAGTAGAGATATAGACTAAGACTAAATAGAAGTAGAGAGAGGGGGCATTGTATACATTATGGCCTACAATGTACTTTATCACAGGGTGAAGTAGTAATGCTCCCCAAGACAATACTTTTGAGAGAGTGATAAAAGGAAATGACTGGACTTTACTTTGGAGGAAATTTTAGAAAAATTATCTTTTGATAGAAATGTTACTAGGGTTAAATAAAACAATAGGTGAATGCTTCCATCTTTTTTTATTTTTTGGGAGGGGGTTGCAAGGCAATGGGGTTAAGTGACAAGGTCACACAGCTAAGAAATTATTAAGAGTCCTCTGGACTCGCAGAGTGGGGTTCTACCTAGCTATCATCAGAATGTTTTCGTCTTTGTGCTGAGAGAAATGCCAGTCTTCCTTAACCTCGTAAGAAGCAGAATCAGACAATGAAAGAAATGTCAGCTCTAGGCAATGTACAAAGTGGTAGAACTGAGGTTGGAAGCTGGTTCCTTTGTCAACAATTCCAATCTTTGAAGCAGGTTTTCCACTTGTCTCTCCCTGTGGCACTCTGTTCTGAACAGAACTGTCCCTCTTTCCTTTGAGTCATTGACAGTTTTCTCAAATGTGTGGTCTCCACCTGCTGTCTTGATTCCCTCCTTATTCAGCCATTGATGAAAGCCCCTAAATAATCACAGAATCACAGTCCTAAATGTAGGGAACAAGCAGATCTTGTAAATCATGAATCTCATCCCTATCATTTTCTAGAAAAGGAAACTGAGACTCAAGGACATAAAATGCTTTGTCCTAAATAATTCTAAAGATCATTGATCTAAATCTGGTAGGGGTCTAAGAGTGATTTTGTCTTAAGCCTTAATATTGGATTGTTTTGTTTTGTTTTTTTCAAGGCAATGGAGTTAAGTGATTTGCGCTAGGCCTCACGGCTAGGTAATTATTAAGTGACTGAAGCCAGATTTGAACTCAAGTACTCCTGACTCCAGTGCTGGTGCTCTATCCACTGTGACACCTAGCTGCCCCTAAGGCCTTAATTTAAAGAGGAAGAACCTGATGCCCAGAGCATGGAAGTAACTTCTCCATTCCAAAGTAAAGATCCCAGCTGGAAGGGAAGTCCCCGTCAATCCGGTCAAACCCACTCAGTGCATCAAGTGTAAGACTGATGCCAAGGCAGATGAAGAGTGTTGCCTAAGATTACCCAGGCAGCTGGAGGCTTAGGCTGGATTGCAGCTCATTTACTGGGTCTCTCCAGTTCGGCAATGGACCCATTGCTGCTTCCTATGCTCTCATTTCTCTATATGTTCTAAAAGTGAAATGGAAGGGATGAGTGGTGTTTTAAGAGAAAAATGAATTTTCCCGAAATGTCAATTTTATTCTAATAATCATTCAACACATTCAATTGATGCTCATTGGCCTAAATTCTTATACATAAACTCTATAAGTATATATATATATATATATATATATATATATATATATATATATATATATATATATATATATGCAAGTAAATTATATAATGAGTAAATCCCTGGAACTCAGTTTTGCATTTTGATGAAATATGATATTTGAAAGTATTTTCATAAAAGTTTAAGTTATAAAATCCAAGGTTTCTAAAATTCACCAAGTCAGACACGAAAATTATGGAGAAATATCTGTAGGAATTCTATCATGGAAACAATTCACATGCTGTGATACTCATATATGCATCAGGGCTGGCCTGAGGTATCATGGTTATTCCACTGTAATACTACATACTCTGAAGAATTTTTATTAGCTGGTGTATGTCAAATACTTAGTATCTACTCCTGAGTTAGCTTAACATGACTGACCACAGCCATAGATAGCAATGTTCCAAGTAACATGATTAAAGAGTAAAAGTACATATTGTCTTTAAAACATGGACTCAAGGTATATGTATTTCCTGATAAAACTCACTCATAGGGGCAGCTAAGATAGTGCAGTGGATAGAGCATAAGAGGATAAGGGCGGTACTGTCTGGGGTAGATAAGAAATAGGAGGACAAAGTAGAGGGCAGAAGTAAATTACACTTTTATCTTTCATTTTTGAAGAAGACCACAATATCAGGGTGACAATGCCATGACACCTACATGAATTGAATTTGAGATACTAAATTTGTGTTTAGTCATTGGTTTAATTTTCACCTCCAGAGCCATCTGGGTCCAGTGACCAGATATGAATCAGAATGCTCAGGAATAAGTGAATTGCCCAAGGTCACACAACTAGTACCAATCAAGTGTCTGAGGTAAGATTCAAACTCGAGTCCTCTTGACTCCAATCCTACTACTCTATCCATTGTGCTACCTATCTGCCCTTAGAATTAAATTAGACTGAGGATGAATAGGGTAATTAGGCTAGAAAGGTAATGGAGGAAAATAAAATGGAAAGAAATACACAAGAAGAAATTATGATATACAGTGAGAATGGTATGTTATATTCAAAATTTTGAAACACATAGAACTATCTGGCACTAACTAAAAAATGGAGAGTGTATTAGTGCAGCATCCTAGACATACACTAACAGGAGCAAAAGACATTAATAAGTTTGCATTTGATAAATGTAAAGAGTTAAGTTTGGGGAACAAGAATTCATTATTTGAAAAAAAAACTGAGAAAACTGGAAAACCATTCGGTAGGTATTGGGCATAGACCAATATATTAAACCATGATATAGTCAAAATGGCTACATAAGGGGAGATATCACCAGAAAAGATCTTGGAAAATGCCTCTCAGAATCAAAGATAGGAAAATAATGTGAAGATGAAATAGAGAGCATTTTTGAGGCCTTGCTTTCTCCCCCAGAGCCATCTAGTCCAGTGGCCAGATATGGATTTGATTTAAGATGGCCATGGATGCAGTGGGAGACTTTGGTCTTTTTAAAATAAGATCTTTAGGGTGGCTAGGTGGTGCAGTGGTTAGAGCAGTAGTCCTGGAGTCAGGAGTATCTGAGTTCAAATCCGGTCTCAGCTGTTTTATAATTACCTAGCTGTGTGGCCTTGGGCAAGCCACTTTATTTACCCCATTTGCCTTGCAAAAACCTAAAAAGAAAAAAAAAGATCTTTAGGGGTCTCAGTTTTGAGTCAGACAGAGTCTATTCTGTGATTAAAGTAGGTAAGGAGAAAGAAATTCTTCTCATAATAGTCTCTTGTATAGTCAAAAAAATCACTCTGGAAGGAGTATGTCCTCAATGTCTCTGGACAAAACAGGAGCAATTACTACCTACATTCACTCTGAGTCAGTGAAGGCCTAAGCAAAGACCAAGTAAATTTGGCCTGGGACCTCTTGTTTATAACTTTATAGTTTATAGATATGCATGCATATATGTTTTTTGTATAGCTACATACATTTCATTATAGATTTCTCTAGGGTGGGGAGAAGAAAGGAAAATAACACAAAAATAAAAGTTCCCAGAAAATAACAAAAGAAAACCTAGAAGGAAGCATAGAAAGCTTAAATTGCTTTGAAAACATGTGTAGGTCTTATTTCAAAGGTTTTTTTTTTTTTAAATACAATCCTTTCTTATACTATGAACATGGAAATGTTATTTTTTTCTTTCTTCATTTTGTATTTAACTTCAAAATGGATCAAAATAAAAGTATTAAAGTTGAAGACATTAAAAATTTACAAAAATCTTTATTTAATCCAAAGTATTCTGTGCTCAGCTCACAATGTTATGTTCCTCAAGTACAGGACTGATCATGCCACCTCTGTTCATTCTCTCATCATGCACACTCTCGATAAACCCAATGAATGAAAAATAAAATCTTTTAATGTTCAAAGATCTCAATAATCTGACTCATTTCAGTCTTCTTAAAAGCCCTTGTCCTCCTGTCCAACTCCCAGCACTATTTTTTTTTCAGTAAAATTGGACTCTGTTCTTTCACAATTAAGAAACTTCTTCTCTCACCTCTACCCATTTTCTCTGGTTACCCTTCATGCCTGGGATTCTCTGCCCTCTTCATCTCTGCCTCCCAACTTCCTTGTATTCCAAAAAAGACCAACTAAAATATCACATTATATAGGAAACATATCTCATTCCTCCTTAATACTAGTGCCTTCCTACTAGTGATTATATTCACTTTTACGAACCTCATTAAACATAAACTCTCCCACTAGATTATGAATTTTGCAAAGTCAGTGGTTGCCTTTTGCTTTTTTTTCATCGTCAGGGTTCACTTTAGAGTTTGATACATAGTATGTGGTTAATAAATGATGATGTTTGTTCTTCATTTTCAAAGATGGCCTTGATATCAGTGATATGACATTTATATGAATTGAATTTGAGTCACCAGTCTCAATTTGAGTCACTCAGTTTGAATTTGAGACACTTTCTCCTCTGGAGTCATCTGACTTCAGTGGCCAGATAGTTCGCAATACAATAAGGGTGAAGTGACTTGTTCAAGATCACAAAGCTAGTAGACACAGCTAGTGTCTGAGGTCGGATTCGAACTCCTGTCCTCCTTACTACAAAATCAGTGCTCTAGCCACTGTGCCACCTGGGTGCCTACATTGAAAAAATAATTAGAGAAAGAGGAGATCAATGAACTGGGTGTTCAACTAAAAAAGATAGGAAAAAGAACAAATTAAAAATCTCCAATTGAATATCAAATTAAGAATTCTGAGAATCAAAGGAGAAATTAATAAAATTGAAAGTAGGAATACTATTGAGCTAATAAATCAAACTTAGTTGGTTTTATGAAAAAGTCAATACAACTGATAAACCTTTATTTAATCTGATTTAAAAAAAGCAATACAAGAATCAAATTACCAGTCTCCAAAATGAGAAGCATAAACTCACCACAAATGCAGAGAAAATTAAAGTAATAATCTGGATCATTTTTTCTAACTGTAAGACAACAAATCTGATGACATAAGTTAAGTGGATGAATGTTAGGAAAAATATAAACTGCACAGATTAACAGAAGAGGAAATGAACAATTTAAATAACCCCATTTTAGAAAAAAAGAAATTGAGGCAGCCACCAATATGTTTCCTAAGAAAAAATCTCCAGGGTGATATTAATTTGCAGGTGAATTCTAGGAAACATTTAAAGAACACTTTCTTCAATTTTTTACAGATCACTTAGAAAAAGGTTGTAGAAAACTTCTGCTAAAATTCTTTTATGACACTGATATGGGGCTGCTGCTGGTGCTGCTGATGTTTGTTCTTCATTTTCATAGATCTTATCATCGTGGAGGTGATGTCATGACAGGCTCACAAACTGGATTTGAGAGAGGGGTGCTGTACTAAATCACCAGGCTCACTTTCTCCTCCAGAGCCACCTGGGTCCAGAGACCAGAAATGAATCAGGATGACTGAAGATGGACCTGGGATGCCAAGCAATCCGTGTTAAGTGACTTGTTCATGGTCCCACAGCTAGTAAGTGGCAAGTTTCTAAGTCTAGATTGAACTCCTGTCCTCTTGACTCCAAGGCTATAGACTGTACCAACTAACTGCCCTATGGTGCTGATGACTAAACTAGGAATAACTAAAACAGACAAAGAAAATTATAGGCCAATCTCCCTAATGAATATTGATGAAGTGATATTAAATAAAATTTTAGCAAAGAGATTACTAGTTAATAAGAGGATAATAAACCATGACCAGGTAACATTTATATGAGGAATACAGGGTTGGATTAACATTTGGAAAAGAATCAGCATAAATGAATGTGTCAGTATCAAAATTAATAGAAATCAGTTGATTATATCAATAAATGTTAATTTTTTTGTGAAAAACAGCACTCATTCCTATTAAGAAGAAAAAGAACAGAGGAATAAATCGACTTTTCTTTAAAATTAAAAGCAGTGTCTATCTAAAACCAACAACAAGTGGTTAAATTAGCAGCATTTCCTATAATATCATGGGTGAAACCAGGATGCACATTATTATCACTATTATTCAATATTTTAGTAGAAATGTTAGCTTTAGTAATAAGAGAAGAAAAATTAATTGAAGGAATTAGAAAAGAAAATGAAATAGTAATTGAAAGAATATACAAATCACCTCCTGAAAGAGCTCCCCAAATGAAAACTTTCAGTTATATTATAACCAAATTCAGAGCACCCAAATCAATGAGAAAAATTGCAAACAGGCAGAAAGAGTTTAATTATTGTGGAGTCACAGTAAGAATAGCACAAGATTTAGCAGCTTCTACATTAAGGTTTATGGCTATTTTGAAAGCATGACTATTGTGGTGATGTCTTTCATGAATTTATATTTTTAACCTATATCAAAAATTAGCTTTCTCAACTGGGGGTTTGGAATGGGAGGGAGAGAATATGGAACTCAAGGTTTTAAAGTGAATGTTGAAATTTGTTTTTGCATATAACTGGGAAAATATAAAATAAATCCAAGAATGAAAAAAAGAAAGAAGAAGGCCAAATCACCAGTAACAAAACTGAAATAGCCATTCAGAACTATTTTGCCCTACTGTATACCAAAAACATTTACAATCTATGTGAAATGGCTGTATATCAACGTGTGTGTGTGTGTGTGTGTGTGTTTGTGTGTGTGTGTATTGCACTGATTAACCAAATAGGAAATCAAACTTATGTAAATTCATTAAAGAAAAAAGAAATTGGACTTCCAACCAAGATGGTGGAGAAAAGACACGGACTGGGATAATTACTCCTTTCCCCTCAAAAACAACATGAGAGAAACCTGGTTACAGAAATTCGGTCAACAAAATCCAGAAAGAGAAACTAGGAGAAGAATACCTACCAAGAAGATCTGTCTCAGAGGACTGTGGGAGAATTGAGAAATGAGAGCAGAGGATTAGCACAGAGACAACAGCTTGGGGAGGCCAGAGGACCAGCTTCAGCTGTGGAGACTCCAGTGAGTGGTGACTGCAAGATCCAACTTTACCTGGGGAGTCTTTGGCTGGGAGTAGAGGAGTTACAAGAGGATGAGTTCATGCATGGAGTCTCAGAGCACACCTGGAGAGCTGCTTGCTGGGCCAGGGACCTGAACTCAATACTTTCAGCAGAGCCCTTTGCCCAGAAGAAACAATAAACAAATCCCCTACCCTTTCAGGACAACAGAGTTCACTCAAGGGAAAGAGATTAACTCCCTCCCTGAGGGCCCAGTCCAGTGCTGAAGGTCAACTCAGACTCTGCTGCTGAGGACCTCAAACACTCTAGAGAAAGCAACAAGAACCTCTACTGATTGGTCCTTGGAATTACTAAGCCAAGTGATCAAATCCTCTAGGATCTTCAAAAGCAAACTTTGAGAGGCAGCTCCCTGCCCCCCCAAAAAAGAACCTAGAAAAATGAAAAAAGGACATAGAAAAGGGGGAAATGGAGAAATGATTAGAAGGAATAGATTCTAACCCAGAGAGATCTAGCACTGTTGAGGAGAATATGAATTGGTCTCCTGTCCAAAAAGACTTCCTTGAAGAAATCAGGAAGGAGTTTAAAAATCTACTGGAAAATTTGGGAAAAGAAACTCAAGAGAAAGTTAATACATTGCAAGAGAAAATTAACATCTCACAACAAGAAAACAAATACTTGGAAAATACTATTGGACAAATACAAAATGAGGATAACTCTCTCAGATCTTCCATTGGGCAAATGCAAAAAGAAAATGATTCTCTCAAAACTACTCTTGGACAAATGGAAAACTCCTTCAAAAATAGAAATGACCAAAGGAGTTGCAAAAGATAAATGAAGAAAAATCTTCTTCTCCAAAAAAATGAATCGAATCCGTGGAAACTAATGACTTCATGAGACAACAAGATTGTGTTAAACAAAACCAAAAGACTGAAAAAATAGAAGAAAATGTAAAATATCTCATCATCAAAACCATTAGCATCAAGAATCGAGCAAAAAGAGTCAACGTAGGAATTATTGGTCTTCCTGAAAGCATTGAAGAGAAAAAAAAAACTTGACCTTAATATTACAAGATTGAGTGATGGAAAACTCCCCTCATATCATGGAACCAGAGGGCAAAATAGTTGTTGAAAGAATACACTGATCCCCTCTGGAAAGAGATCCTAAAATGAAAAGACCAAGGAATGTTGTGACTAAATTTCAGAAGTATCAGATAAAAAAGAAAATGCTTCAAGCAGACAGAAAGAAACAATTTAAGTACCCCAGAGCCACAGTAAGGATTACACAGGACCTGGTTGCATGAACATTAAAGAATCGAAGGGCCTGGAATGAGATATTCCAACGAGCAAGGGATCTTGGAATGTAGCCAAGAATCTACTTCCCGGCAAAGCTGAGCCTTCTCTTCCAGGGGAAAAGATGGACATTTTATGAAATGGGAGACTTCTAAGATTTCATGATGCAAAGACCAGAGCTAAATAGAACATCTAGGCATCAAAGAGAAGGCTCAAGAGACACAGGAGAAGGTTAAAAAAGACTGCTATCCAATAAGATGAAACTGGCTATATACCCACTTGGGAATAAGGGTCTCATAACTCATTAGAATTGTAACTCAATTAGAGAAAATATACAAAAACAGAAGTGATTGATACTCATAGCATTTCTGTGACTCAGATAGATTGACTTAAAAGCAAAGCCTCTTTAAAAAGGGGGGCAGTAAGAAGAAGAGGAGGGGAGGAGACTAAATGGGATAAATCTCATTTCAGCATGGAGGGCAATAAAGAGTTAATAATTTTAACTTTGAATGTGAATGGGATGAACTCACCCTGGAAACTTAAGCAGATAGCAGAGTGGACTAAAAACCAGAATCTTACAATATGCTGCTTTCAAGAAACCCATTTGAAGAAGAGAGATACGTACAGAGTTACGGTAAGAGGTTGGAGAAAATATATTATGCTTCAGCTGAAGTGAAAAAAGCTTGGGTAGCAATCCTTATCTCAGACAAAGCAGCTGCAAAAAATAGATTGCATTAAATGACATAAGGAAGGAAACTAAATGCTCCTAAAAGTTATAATAGACAATAAAGTAATTTCAATACTAAATATGTATGCACCCAATGCTACAGCATCCAGATTCTTAGAGGAGAAGTTGAAAGAGCTACAGGAAGACATAGGCAACAAAACTCAACTAGTGGGAGACCTCAACCTGTCACTTTCAGATTTAGATAAATTGAATCATAAAATAAACAAGAAAGAAGTTAAAGGAGGTAAATAGATTGTGAGAAAAGTTAGATATGATAGACTTATGGAGGAAATTGAATGGGGATAGAAAGGAATATACCATTATATTCTTCAGTACTTGGAACCTATACAAGAATTGACCATGTACTAGGGCATAAAATAATAATAATAATAATAATAATAATAATAATAATAATAATGGCATCTTTCTCAGATCACAATGCCATAAAAATCATATGCAATATTGGGCCAGGGAGATATAGAACCAGAACTAAGCAGAAACTGAATAAGCTCATTTTGAAGAATGAGTGGCGCAAACAACAATTTAAAGAAATAATTAATTATTTTATCCTAGAAAATGACAATAATGAAACAACATACCAAATCCTATCAGATTCACTCAAAACAGTTGTTAGGGAATACTTACATGAATAAATTAGAGAAAGAAGAAATCAATGAACTAAATAAACAACTAAAAAAGTTAAAGAACAAATTATAACCCCACAATTAAATAACAAATTCTAAATTCTAAAAATTAAAGAAGAAATTAATACAATCAAAATCAAAACAGCTATTGAATGAATAAATAAAACCAAGTGTTAGTTTTATAAAAAAAACAACAAAATTGATAAACCTCTGTTCAATTTGATTAAAAAAAGAAATACGAAAACCAAATTGCAATAGCATAAATGAAAAAGATGAACTCAGCACCAATGAGGAGAAAAAGTAGTAATCTGGAATTATTTTGCCCTACTCTATGCCAATAAATTTGACAATCTAAGTGAAATGGATGAATATTTACAAAAATATAAGTTGCCTAGGTTAACTAAATTGGAGATTAAAAACCTAAACTACCCTATCTCAAAAAAAAAAAAAAATCAACAAGCCATCATTGAAGTCCCTAAGTAAAAATCTCCAGGTACTGATGGATTCACAAGTAAAATCTACCTAACATTTAAGGAACAATAGGTTCCAATTCCATTTAAATCCTTTGTGAAAATAGAGGAAAACAGAACTCTACCTAATTCTTTCTATGACACCAATACCTAAACCAGGAAGAGTTAAAACAGAGAAAGAAAATTATAAACCTATCTGTCTGATGAATATAGATGCAAAAATCTTAAATAAAATCTTAGAAAAACACTTACAAGTTATCACTAGGATAATACATTTTGACCAAGTTGGATTCATCCCAGGAAAACAGGTTGGATCAATATTAGGAAAACTAATTATATCAACAACAAACCTATAAGAAATTTTATGATTATATCAACAGATGCTGAAAAAGCTTTTGACAAAATACAGCACCCATTCCTACTAAAAGCACTAGAGAGTGTAGGAATAAAGGTACTGTTCCTTAGAATAATAAGCAGTATCTATCTGAAACCATCAACAGACATTATATTCAATGGGGAGTGGCTGGAGGCATTCCCAATAAGAACAGTGGTGAAACAAGAATGCCCATTATCACCACTACTGTTCAGTGTCCTATTAGAAATGTTAACTTCAGCAATTAGAGAAGAAAAATAAATTCAAGAAATTAGAGTTGGGAAGAAAAAGACAAAACTCTCACTCTTTTCAGATGACATGATGGTATACCTAAAGAATCCCAAGAAATCATTGAAAAAACTACTGGAAACAATTAACAACTTTAGTAAAGTTGAAAGATATAAAATGAACCCTCACAAATCCTTGACTTTTCTATAATTGTCTATCAAGATACAGCAGGAAGAGCTTAAAAGAGAAATGCCATTCAATGTAATTTCAGACAATGTACAATTCCCAGGAGTCTATTCTCCAAGGAAGACTCAGAATTTTGAAAAGCATTACAAAACACTTCTCACACAAATTAAATCAAATTTAAATGACTGGGCAAACATCAACTACTCTTGGATAGGTCACACTAATATAATAAAAATACCTAATTGTTTAGGGTCCTACCAATAAAAATTCCAAAAAATTATTTAAGTGAGTTAGAAAAAGCTGTAAGTGATTTCATATGGAGAAATAAAAAGTTAAGAATTTGCAGGGATTCAATGAAAAAAAAAGTGCAAAAGAAAGTGCCTTAGCCCTACTTGATCTAAAATTATATTATAAAGCATCAGTCATCAAAACTGTCTGTTATTGGCTAAGAAATAGAGTGGTGGACCAGTGGAATAGACTAGGTGCAATAGCAGGAAATGATTATGGTTATCTGCTGTTTGATAAACCAAGAGTCCAGCTATTGGAACAAAAATTCTTAATGATTAAAAACAACTTGGAAAATTGGAAGCTAGTATGGAAAAAACTTCGATTAGACGAACACCTCACACCCTATACTAAGAGAACATCAAAATGGACAAAGGATTTAGACATAAAAAACAATATTATAAGCAAACTAGAATACCAAGATGTACTTTACTTTTCAGATGTATGGTAAAGGAAGCAGTTTATGACTAAGGAAGAGATGGAGAACTTCACTAAAAAGAAACCAGATGATTTTGATTACATTAAATTAAGAAGCTTTACACAGACAAACCACTGTAACCAAGTTCAAAAGAAATGTAGTAAACTGGGAAACAATCTTTACAACCAAGGTTTCTTACAAAGGACTCATTTCTAAAATATACAGAGAACTGAGTCAATTTAAAAAAAAGCCATTCACCTGTTGACAAATGATCAAAGGATATGCAAAAGCAATTTACAGATGAGGAGATCAAAGCAATCCATAGTCATATGAAAAATTGCTCTAAATCAATACTATTCGAGAAATGCAAAATAAGCTTCTCTGTGGTACCACCTCACATCTCTCAGTTTAGCCAATGTGTCCAGAAAGGACAATGATCATTGTTGGAATGGTTGTGGGAAATCTGGGACATTGTTGCATTGTTGCTTGAGCTGTGAACTCATCCAACATTTCTGGAGAGCAATATGGAACTATGCCCAAAGGGCAACAAAAATGAGCATTCCCTTTGATCCAGCAATACCACTACTGGGTTTATACCCTGAAGAGAGGATGAAAAAGGGTAAAAGCATCACTTGTACAAAAATAGTCTTAGCAGTGCTTTTTGTAGTGGCAAAGAATTGGAAATCAATTGAATGTCCTTCATCAAGAGAATGGCTTAGCAAATTGTGGTATATGTATGCCATGGAACACTCTTGTTCTATTGAAAACCAGGAGGGTTGTGAATTGAGGAAAGCCTTGAGGGATTTGCATGAAACTGATGCTGAGTGAGATGAGCAGAACTAGAAAAAAATTGTACACCCTAACAGCAAAATGGGGGCAATGAACGTTTTTTTAACGTTTTTTTTTTGCAAGGCAAATGGGGTTAAGTGGCTTTCCCAAGGCAACACAGCTAGGTAATTATCAAGTGTCTGAGACCAGATTTGAACCCAGGTAATGCTGACTCCAGTGCCGGTGCTTTATCCACTGTGCTACATAGCCACCCCAGCAATGAACAATCTTGATGGACTCACTCATTCCATCAGTGCAACAATGATGGACAATTTGGGACTGTCTGTGATGGAGATTACCATCTGTTTCCAGAGAAAGAACTGTGGAGTTTGAACAAAGACCAAGGATTATTACCTTTAATATAGAAAACAAACCTGATAACTTATTGTCTGATCTTGCTATCTTGTATACTTTATGTTTCTTCCTTAAGAATTTTATTTCTCTCTCATTACATTCAATTTGGATCATTGTATACCAAGGAAACAACGTAAAGTTTGGCACATTACCTTCTGTGGGGGTTGCAGGGAGGGAAGTAAGACTACAGGGAAAATTGTGAAGCTCAAAATAAATTAATATTATATAATAAAAAAGATTATGATTTCTACATTTTTTAACACCTTCCTTCTCTGTACCTTCCCCATACCAGAGAAAGAATATGGTAAAAGTGGTTTGTGTACTCTCCTGTTTATCATATTTCTGTATTAGTCATGTTGTGAAATAGGAATTAGAACTAATGGGGGAAAGCATGAATAAGAATGAAAAGACATAAAAGAAATGTTAAAAAGTGAACATCATATACATTATATTATATTCAGACTCCAAAGTTCCAGGGGAGTTTTCTTGTTTTTGGCTTCATGTTTTTTCCATTAAATGGAGGTGGATGTCATTTTTCATATTAGGGCCCTCCTGGATGTCTCTGATCACTGAATTGCTGAGAGAGGAGCTGCATCCATCATAGTTGATCCATCTCACAATGCTGCTGTTAATGCATGCAAAGATATGCTGATTCTGTTTATTTCACTCAGTATCAGTTTCCAGGATTTGCTGGCATCTGGTCCCTCTTGATTACTTATAGAATAGTACTCCAGAAAATTCACATATGATAACTTATTCAGTCATGCCCTATCTGATGGGAATTCCTTCAATTTCCAATTCTTTGCCCCCCCCCCAAAAAAAAAGAATTACTATAAATATTTTTGTAAATGTGGATTTTTTTAGCTTTGTTAGGTAATATCTTTTTGGGATATCTACCTACTAGTGACATTGCTGGATTATGGTTATGCATAGTTTTATATTGCTTAGGGCATAATTCCAAATTGCTTTCCAGAAACTCCTGTTTGATCAGGTCACAGCTCCATCAAGAGTTTGTTAGTGTCCCAAGTTTTCCCACATCCTCTCCAAAATTAATGATTTTCTTTTGAGTCTTCTTAGTTAATTTGATAGGGTATAAGGTGATGTCTCAAAGTTGTTTTCATTTGCATTTCTCTGATCAAAAATTATTTGGAACAATTTTTCATATGACCAGAAATATCTTTAATTTATCCATCTGAAAACTACCTGTTTATATCATTTGACCACTTATCACATGGGGAATGTTTTGTAATCTTAGGAACTGGACTGTTTTCTTGATATTTTAGAAATTAGTCACTGATTGTCAATTTTGTTTCTTAGCTTTCTGTATTCCTTCTATTCTGACAGCATTGGTTTTGTTGGTACTTACTGTATTTAATTTAATGCAGTTAAAATCATCCATTTTGTAATTTATAATCATCTCTATCTTCCTTGGTCAGAAGTCCGCCCCTCTCCAAAGATCCAACAGATAGACTATTTCTTCTTCTTCTTATTGAGTTTCGGTTTCATGCTTTTTGTCTAAAGCCTGTAGCTATTTCGATCTTATTTTGGTACAGACTATGAGCTGTTGGTCTATGCCCAGTTTATGCCATGATACTTTCTGTTTTCACCAGTAGTTTTGTCATATAGTGAATTCTTATCCCAGAAGCTAGATAGTCTTTGGGTTTATCAAAAAGTAGATTACCATAGTCATTTTTTGCTCTTCCTTTTGTACCTAATCTTTCCCACTGATCCATCACACTATTTCTTAGCTAGTAGCAGGAAGTTTTGCTGACTGCCATTTTGCAATGCAGTGTCAGATTTGGTGCAACCAGGCCAATATTGTTTGCACTTTTGTCACTAATTCTTTCGATTTTCTAGACCTTTTGTTGCACCAGATGAATTTGGTTACTAATTTTTCTATTCAGGCAAAATACTTTCTTAATAGTTGGACTAATATGGCAAAGAATAAGCAATCATTTCATGAAGAATTTTAATTGATATTATTTTAACCCTGCCTAACCATGGGCTACTGACATTTTTCTAGTTGTTTAGCTCTGACTTTATTTGTGTGAAAAATGTTCTGTAATTGTGGTAATATGTTTTCTGGGTTTGTTAAGGTAGGTAGATTCCCAAGTTTTTTATATTGCCTATGGTTACTTTAAAGGACATTTCTCTTTCTTCCTGTTGCTTTTGTGGGATGGCTAGGTGCATAGTGGATAGAGCATGGGCCCTGGAGTCAGGAGTACCTGAGTTCAAATCAGACCTCAGACACTTAATAATTACTTAACTGTTTGGCCCTAGGCAAGCCACTTAACCACATTTGCCTTGGAAAAACCTAAAAAGAAAAAGAAAAAAGTAACTCATCTCAGAGATAGAGCCATTGGAATCTGAACAAAGACTAAAGTACATTTTTTTCTCTCTCTATTCCTGAGGTTTCTCATCTTCTTGGGGGGGTATGTTTACATTTAGAACAAAATTATTGTAATAATATAAAATAAATCTAGAAAAAAATGAAAATAAAAGGAAAAAAGTTACTTAAAAAAAGAACTAGATGAGGCACATCTGATCTAATCTCAGGTTTTGATCAGGACGGGACTGTCTTTTGTTTTACACTCACATACCTGCTCTTAGGCACCAAATACAGACAGATCCCAGTCTTTGAAATGTAAACTAATTATCTCCCTTCACAGTTTCCTGGAAACCAAACACCCCAACATTCCTCACATTGTCATGGAACAAATTTATTGTCCCCACCTCCTAGTCATAAGATTCATTCATACAATTTCAAAAACAGTATTTTTAATAGAATAAGAAGTTATCCTAATCTCTAAACTGCAGGGATGAAAAGCTTTCCAGTGCATTCTGCTAGAATTGTCCTAAAGATATATTCATGGGGTCTGCAGCAGATGAGTGAAGATTCCCGTACTTTTACTGCATTACAACAGACAGTAATTCCGTGCATTCATCTGAAAAACATTAAAAAGATGAGTCAAGAGCACAATATGCAAACTCCATCAAAAATAACAACAGAAGTGATTAATAATTCTAATAATAATAAACACTTCATTGTGTGTCATGGCTTGAAAAACAATTTGCAAACATTCCATTTGAACCCTACAACGACTCTATAACTTTCATAGCATAGGTGTTATCACTCCTATTTTACAGATACAAAAAGTTGAGTTTTAGGGAGATTAAGGGGCTTGCCCACAGTCCCACAATGAGTGAGCAGAACTGCAGTTCAGGTCTTGTGAGTCTAATTCACTTTGTGAATCCTCTGGGCCAGTTCACTAGTGGCAGGGCCACTGGTGTTGGAGAAAACAAAGCTACCAATCTGAAATAGTTTTAGAAAGATATTTATGAAGTCACTTTATAAAGGAAACTGAACCAGAATGGAGGGTGGAGTTCCCTATTAATTTTACCTTCTATAGGATTCTGGTAAGGGTCTTCACACATAAACTGAGGGGGAAGACTTTGGGTTGGTGCCTGGGTTCCCCTCTGTCTCTCCCCACCTTCCCTGCAACTCTGTCTCTTCCTGCCTTGACAAAGGAGGCTGAGGCTGCCCCTTCCCGGGATCAGCCCCCTCCTCCTCTGCCCTGGGGGCTGTGCACTGTCCAAGTGCTATTCAAAAGCTGCAGCTGCAACTTTTGTGCTCTTCCAGTTGGAGAGCTCCCCCCTCCCCTCCCTGGGCCTCCCTCTCCAAGGTTCCACAAAGGGTCCCACCCTCCCCCACCCCAAGCTGAGCTTGGCTGCTGTCCCCCACCCCCAGCCCCAGCAGACTGCCGTGAGAACTCTGGGCCCCTGGTCAGGCTCGGGCCCCTTCCCCTCTCCAGGCTGGGTGACTGGGACTGAGAGAAAGGATTGGGGGTAGGTTCCCATTGTTCTGAGCCTCAGGTCACAGAGCCCCCTCCTCTATCCCTGCTCTGCTGGAGAAGAGACAAGTCCTGCCCAGCAGTGACATCACCGAACTCGCCCCCTCCCACACTATTTTGAGAGGAAACTTCTTTGCCAAAGATCTGGGACGCCTCAACACTTGCATTACCCCCCCCCACAAATCTCCCCTTCTTTAGCCTCATTTCCCTCCATCTTCTAGACTGACCATCTCTGAGGCTCCAGCAAATGCCCAAGGGACTGTGAAAGAGGTAAGTACCCCCTTCTCTGGTCCTGCATCAGTCCCTCCCTTTAATATCCATATGTCCCTTTTCTCCCCCAAGCTTTTCATGAAGTTTTCCCCTGGGTTGGTTTTTCTAGTCCTCAGGAGGATGTCTATAAGGGTGGGTGGCAGATATTCATATGTTTGTTTTTGCTTGTCTTTTGTAAATAGTTCCAATCATGCCTTAATATGTGTGAGTGTATGTGGGGATGTATGTGTGTATATGTTGTGAACCTGGGCATGGCTGGGCCTCTGGGGCTGCACCTGCCTCGGACTTCCTGTCTGTCCAGGACTTTGTCTGGGGGACTTGGGTTTGGAGGACGAGGAGCTGTGGTGGCGTGGGATTGGTGGAGACCATCAGGGACAAGCTTTTGGGGCCATTCCCTCCCTCCCCATGATCCCTTTCTCTGTCCTTGGCTTTGTCTTAGGACTGAAGAGAAAGAAAGCAGGGTGAGAACTTTGCCCCTCTCCTTATCATCTATTTTAAGGGCAGGTTCCTGTGCATCTTATTGTGGGTCAGAAATGGGAGAGGATCCCTGAACCTGTAGGTCTCTATTATTATCAACCTGAAAGATGAGGGTTGCTTGAATCGGCACTTCTTTCATTTGGAGGGATTTGAAGCATGTTGTTTAAGCTCTATGGATGACTTGCATTTTTTTCCTTTGAAAATTTCCTGTTCCTTTGACCTATTGGAGAGAGAATCTTAATTTTGGAAAACGGAAGCACTTCCTTCTTTGTCTCCCATATGCAATAGGCCTGAGAGATATTTAGTGCAAAGGTGTTTTTCCTCACATATCTGCTACCAGTCTTATTCTGACAATTTGTCCCTTTAAACAAAAATACTTCAACTTTACAGAAGCAGAGCTGTCCATTTTATTTTCTGTGATTCTCATTTATTCTTCTTCTGTCCTGACCTCTTCCCCATCCATAGATGTAAATAATAATTTGCTCCTTTTTCCTTTTATTTTTATTTTTTCCAGATTTATTTGACATTATTACAATAATTTTGTTATAAGAGTATTTTGGCCATTGACTCCCCTTCTACATCTCAAATTGACTCAGGCAAAATAAAAAGAGCCATTTTTTTCTGTATTGACCAAGATCCCTGAGTGACTTCCTCTCCCATATTGATTGCTTTTTGACTAGGTAAGAAATGACATTCTTTGCTTCATTTTTGTCTCTCTTAGGCTCTATCACTGAATGGGGATTGGCTCTGTCAAAGTGAGACCCATTAAAGACCTTAACTTATAAAAGTCAAGGTCTTCCACTCTGCATCCATAGTCATCTCCAGTCCTCCTGATTTATATCTGGTCACTGACACAGAGGACTCTGGAGGAGAAAATGATCCTGGTGACTTTGCATAGCTCTCTCTCACTTAAATCCAATTCATTTTCAGGTCATGGCATCAACTCACTTATATCATGATACACATGGAGAACATACGTAATGTAATTTGATAAGTGCTGTGAGGTGTTGATATCCTATCACCTATCTGGCAGGTTACTTCTTTTTTATCTGATCTGTTTGTTTCTTTATCAGTTTGTGTCTTTTAATTTCCCTCAACCCTCTCCAGATGCTGTCTTTGAACTTATTACATGTGATTTTTTAAGAAAAATTTTATTTATTTTGAGTTTTACAGTTTTCCCCCTTAATCTTTCTTCCTCCCTCTACCCCCACAGAAGGAAGTCTGTTAAACTTTACATTGTTTCCATGCTATACATTGATATATGTTGAATTTGATGAGAGAGAAACCCTTTCCTTTAGGAAGAGAAAAAAAGTATAAAAGATAGCAAAATTACATAATAAGATAACTTTTTTAAAAAATTAAAGGTAATACTTTTTGGCCTTTATTCAAACTCCATAATTCCTTCTCTGGATACAGATGGTATTCTTCATAGCAGATACCCCAAAACTGTGCCTGATTGTTGCAATAATGGAATGAGCAAGTCCATTAAGGTTGATCATGGGATGTTTGTTTTAATTTGTTTCTACTGTGTACAGTACACCTAATATTATCCATCATTTTGCTTTCATTTTTTAACAGGCTGCAATTGTTTTCTGGACAGCTAAGTGTCCCACTGGAGCTGAAATATGTTTACCCAAATGGAGTCAGGAAATGTGAGAAAGGACTAAACAAAAATTGTTATCATATTCACTAATTTCTAGCAGAGTTTCTTGATCTACCATTGATAATCACTGACTAAAACCACATTCTTGACTCTTTCCCCTGCTCTGTGACTATGCTCAAGATTGTTGGCTTCGTTTTGAATATTTTTATTGATGTTTTCTGTTTCTTATGTCACCAGGGTATACCATAGGTCTCATCCTCTGTCCATCCTTTAGAGTCTTGCCATATGACAAATAGTTGGGTTTTTTTTGGCAGGGTTTTAGGGATGAATGGATGCATTTGGAAAACGGTGTTACTTGTATAACCCCTGTGCATCTCTCACTTCACTGGACAAGTTAGTGTTATGCTGTCTTCCCATGTTTCCTTTTCAGGTCCATGAAGCTCTTTCATGTTTTGTTACAGATGCTTTTAAATTTTTTTGATGCTGTTCTATTTAAATTGATATAGTCTCCATGGGCATATACCGTTTTCTTGACTTTGCTTATTTCACTTTGAATCAGTTCCCAAAGATCTTTCCTTACATCTCAGCGTTTTTATACCCATGATTTCTTTCTTCTTTTATAACATTTGTTTCTTAATTGTTAAATTTTAAAATGTAATCTATAAAAGCAAAAGGAAACAAATTTTCCTTCAGTAAAATACTTGCAGTTTCCTTTCAGGAGATCATGGAAGAAATTTGTTTCAGCCAATTAAATGAGCTCAAGGTTCCTTAACAATAATTGGTAATATTATAACCCAGAAGGGGAAACCTAAACACGTATATCCATCAACTGGTAAGTTTATAGATGAATGAAACATTTATCTGATGAGAAGAAAAAATAAAATCAATAACATTCATTCCATTATTTACTCATAATTCATCAATTTACAATAACCATATAAGAAGTGTTCTTTGTCCTAATCCAAAACAAACATGGAGGCACACAGTGATGTCCACTAATTTTCCAACTCATCTAATGGTGATGATTTTAACATATCATTAACTTTAAAATGACATTTGCAAAAATAAGTAATAATAACGCTAAAATCTACAAAGAATGAATCCTGGCATTTTTAAATTCCTTGGTTTTAAGCAGCAGATCACTAAAAATTATTTTCTATATCACCATTAAATAAATTTCCATTACTAAAGAAGTTTCTCTCATGTGAGAACATTTTGATGTTATATATGTTTGTCTTTCATTTTTGAAGGAGATCATGATATCAAGGAGGTGATGCCATGACAAGCACATGAACTGGATTTGTGTATGGGGGGGTGGTGCTTGTGCTAAGTCACCAGCTGCACTTTCTCCTCCAGCACTATCTTAGTCCAGTGGCCATATATGAATCAGGATGATTGGAGAAGGCACTCGACAAAAGGCAATCAAGATTAAGTAACTTGCCAAAAGTCACCCAGCTAATCAGTGGCAAGTGTCTAAGGCAGGATTAGAACTCTCATCTTCCTCAGTCCAAGGCCAGTGCTCTGTCCACTGTAGCACCTAGCTGCCCTTGCGATGCTATAATGTATTAATGCATATATAATTTTAATTATATATGCAATCCATATAATGACGATAAGGAGGATGCTGTCAATCTACCTGTACACATGCAACAGAAATCATAATCCAATCTTGATCTATAAATTAAATCTGTCAGGATTGGTCTATTTTTTTGAAATCACTAAGTTTACTTACAATTATTCAAACAGACTTTAAGGAATAGCTTGTCTTTTATAAAAACATTATGTAAAAACATCCCATAGTATCAGATATACCAACAAGTATAAGGTATAATACCTGCAAGCAAGCTTCCCAAACTGGTCAAGAAATATTTCTGTATACATTCTTGCTACAATAATCACAAGTGATTAAATCAGTATCAGAAGCAAAAGGAACTTAGTTCACTGTAAAATCCAGAATGGGTTTTCATTATATCTGGCCTAATGCTGCGAGCTGTTTTTTTGGTGTTATGATTATTAAAAACCAAAAATAACCTCGGGAGAACACAATAGATTTAAAAGGAAATCTCAAAAAAACTGAAATGGGCTTCAAAGAATTTCATCAGTTTCTCAAAACTTTCAATTATTTTAATGAAACTAATTAAGTTAAAACATCCAGAGTTGACCGAAGAGCATGTTTTATATCAGAAAACCATAAATTATCACTTAAACAACAGAAATCACTTCTAATTTCTAAAAGAAACAAAATTAAATAGTCCCATACCATTGACTGTAATCCTCAACTTCACTTAAGCTATAGACACTGCTGCCCTCCAACCAGGTGCCAACAGGAAAAAATATCATAGACAGATAGAAAGATAGATAAATAGATAGATAGATAGATAGATAGATAGACAGATAAGAGGAAAATGTCACCAGTTGAGATAGTAAAACTGCTTCATGTCTGTAAGTTGTGAACTTAAGAGCAAACACATAGGATGTAGTTAAGAGACAGACCCTGATAGAGTCCTCTGAATATTCCACACTGTCTGTCCTCATACTTCAGTGTCTTCAACATTATGAGGCACTTTGAAGAAGCTGGAAGAACAATTCTGACTTGCATTTAAAGAGGGCTTACATCAAGTGGACAAGATACTGTCTGTGCTATTGTTCCAGTAACACCAATACAATACAAATTTATCTGCATTTTCAGACCTAAGACATTGGGCACTCTGATGAAGACCTTTGAAGCAAGGTAAGGGCATGGGAGAAAATAACAGTCTTTAAGGTACCAAAATTACGAAGGAAATTCCTGCATAAGGAGCCAATCTAATGATAGTAGCCATCACTCCTCTAAAAAGTCCTTTCCTTTGCATCAGTCGTTTTGTATACATGAAAAGCTCTGATGTATGTTTGTTCTCCTTCACCCATGCAAGACCAGACAAAGTCTATGTCGACTCTGTAAGTGCAAGTAACCACTGTCATCATACCTTCCATAGACGCAGCCACTATCAGATGACTATATCCAGAAATTGCAAGTTTTGTCATAATTAAACTTTTTCTAATGGAGAAAGGACACAGACTCAGTTGTGTCATATGAAATGATTCTTATCACTTTTGCTCCATTCTCTCTCTATAGACCAAGACAGTCTTTGTTTCTGGGGGCAGCATACAAAGCAGACAGCAGTCCTAAATTTTTGCACTGGTGACTGATTATATGCCAATAAAAACATGTTCTCTTGATCCAAAGGTGGGATGATGGTTTTGACACAACATCCTGAGGTACATCCTGCCACAAAGAAGCACAGCCTGTAGATGTCCCTGTGAGGTGTGGTGGGCTGGAGCTCCCACCTCCTGCTCCTCCACTCCAAGGGGCTGCCAGTGCCACCATGTTTGCCTTGGGGCTGCTTGGGCTGGGCTGGGGGTACAATCAGCCCTGGGAACTACAGATGTTCAGCTCATGGTGGAAAATGACCAGCTCAGGCCAACAGTGCTCTACAAGTCCACCCCATAGCTCAGCAAATGAGGTTCCAGTTTTTCTTTCTTACAGCATGGTGATGCTCCTCTGTGACATTCATGCTCCTTGCCTTGTTCAGCCATTGCATGGTGGATGAACAACTACTTTGTTTCCAATCCACAGCTGTCCCAAAAAGTGCTGCTGTAAATAGTTTGGAGTGTATGCGACCTTTTAGTGTTTTGTGTTTTTTGCAAAGCAATGGTGTGAAGTGACTTGCCCAAGGTCACACAGCTAGGTAATTATTAATTGTCTGAGGTCGAATTTGAACTCAGGTCCTCCTGATGCTAGGGCTAGTGCTCTATCCATTGTACCACCTAGCTGCACCAGAACTTTTTAAAATTATTGATGACTTCCTTGGGGTCTAATGGATTCTTTGCTTTGAAAGCTTTCAAAATATTTGGTACTTTCTGTGTATAATTTCTAATTATTTTTGAAAATGAACATGTAATTTCATACCTCTACTGACAATGTATTAGTGTGTGCATATTCTCATACTTCATTTAACTATCAAAGTTATATTTGTGTCATAAGCAGATTATGATAGAACACAGTAAACAGTTTTTTCTAATAGTGTATATAAAATTTTGATGAAGTGCTTCCTAAATGTTTGGTAAGATTTACTTTCAAATCCATCGGATGCTCTAGATTTTTTTCTCAGGAAACTCATTTATCTCTTGATCAATTTGGTTTTTTGAGACAGTGTTATCTGAATCTTCTTTGTTATCTTCTGTTACAGGGACAGTTTATATTTTGGTAAGTATTCATCTATTTCATAGAGATGGTCAGTTTTGTTGCTATCTACTTGAGTCAAATAATTCCTTTATATTGCTTTAATTTCTTCTTCATTTGTTATACATTTATCCTCTCATTTTTGAGACCAGTCATTTGTTATTTTCCTTTTGTTAATCCAATTAAACAATGGTTTCTCTATTTTGTTAATATTTTCATAAAACCAACACTTACTTTTATTTATTAGTTTCCTTTTTAAAAATTTTCTTAATCTCATCTTTGACTTCAGGATTTTCATTTTGTTGTATAAATGGATATTTTCATTTGTTTTTTTCGTACTTTTTAAAATTTCATGCCCAATTGCTTCACATTTTCTTTCTGTTTTATAAGAATAAGCATTTATAGATAGTTTCCCCTAAGTATTGCCTTGGTTGTATCCCACACATTTTGTTATGTTGTTTCATTTTTATATCTCTCTTAAGTGAAATTATTACTTCACTGTCTGATTTATTCTTTGATCCATTCATTCTTTAGAATTAAATTATTTATTTACCAATTAATTTTTAATCTAAGTTTCCACAACTAGGTAATTCATCTCACATTTTGATCTATAAAAGTTCAGTAAAGGTCTCCATTTAGTATTTCTGTTTTTCTCTATTTGATAATGAGATATTATGCCCTAAGAGTTGTTCATTTTTGTAAAGGTGCCATGTTCAGCTGAGAAAGAATTGCATTTCTTTCCATTCCATTGTATTTCCATTCCATAGATTACCAAGATAGAATGGAAATCTATCATGTCAAACTTTAAAATATTCTTTTTGTCTCCTTGAATTCCTTTGTGCATATTTCATACATAGATTTATCTAATTCTGAGAGGGGAAAGTTGCGTTCATCCTTAGTATGATTTGACTGTTTTTGTCTATAACTCATATATTTTTTTCCTTTAAGAATTTAGATGATTGGCCATTTAATGCACACATGTTTACTATTGATATTACATTATTGTCTGCGGTATATTTAAGCAAGATATAGTTTTCCTGCTTATCTCTCTAAATTAAGTTTGTTACAGATGTTGCTCTTGCTTTGCTTGTGATCATGATTGCTACCCTTGCCTTTTATACTTCAGCAAAGCTCCATAGGGAAAGGGATTGTCTGAAGCTTCATACTTTTTCACATGACTGTATTCAGATCTACATATGGGAATTTGAAAGTCATTAGTGGTCCCAAATTGATGTGATTTGGGGAGAGGGTTGGTCACTGCTTTCCTGATGTGTGTTCTTTTCCTTAATCAGGAAGAACCCCTGATCATTCAGAATTGCAATTGATACTGTTCCTCAGGGTCCCTGTTCCATTGGGATCCTAAATGATGCTATTCCTCAGATTCCCTCATCCCTTATGACCAGAAGTGGTACCTGCTCTTCAGGGTCTCTTCCTCCTTTTGCCAGAAAATTTTCTTCTCTGCCTTTGAACTATGAACCAGAAGTCTCTATAATCAATGGCATGGCCAAATTCCTTCCACTCTTGTGGGGCCCTCCAAAAATCTCTTTCTAACCAGCTACTATGCCTCCTTAATGTCTCTGGCTTGAGAGGTCTCAAAGTTGAAACTGCTTCTGACCATAAAATTTAATTATCTGAAAAATGAAATAATTTTCAAGTACAAAGTTTCCAAGTGTCTAAAAAATGATTTTATAGAATGGTGAGAGGTTACCTTAAGTCAGCCCAACTAATTCCTCAGTAATTAGTGATAAAGAAAGATTCACATAGCTTATTTTTATGACAGAAAAGAGGATTAAAAGCATATCTGCTAGGCTGCTAGGTGGAGCAGTGGATAAAGCACCAGCCCTGGAGTCAGGAGTACTTGGGTTCAAATCCAGTCTCAAACACTTAATAATTACCTAGCTGAGTGGCCTTGGGCAAGCCACTTAACCCCATTTGCCTTGCAAAAACATAAAAAACAAACAAACAAAAAAGCAAAGCATATCAGCAATCTTAGGAAACTTTGTTTTGGAACATAATTCACTTAGACAAGGCTGGTCATCCATCTGGTTTGCTTCTCCCAGGCTTTCTGAACACGAAGTCACACTGTGGTCAACATTGAACTGTCAAAGGGAGATTACTCCAGAAGGTCTTGCCCCACAAGTGAAGCATTTTGTAACCAGAAATCTTCCGTATAAAGGACCTGTGTTTGTGATACAAACTTATGATTTTAATTGCCAGAAAAGGAAATCCAACCATGGAGAATTATACTATTCAGTTTAACCTCTAGCTTAAATTTAACATCTAGCTAAGGGAGCTTATTCAAGAAGTCTAAAGAATTTAACTTTTGTCAATACCCTTCTTCCAAATGTCAGAAAGGGCAACATAGCCTTTAAAAGATTTTTATGCATTATGATCATTTCATTCAGACACTTATACATATAATATATATATATATATATTTATACTCACATATATGTTATGCATATATATTATTAATTGGGAAGCTTAATCCTACAGTCAAACTAAAAAAAAAATAAGTCTAAGTCTGAGGTTTTATGTTTTATTGTTTTATAAACCAACCAGAGTAGTTAATGTGAATGTCAAAGCTGCTAAAGTTCTTAATGATTTCAGCCAGTTTTTTAGTTGATTCTTTTTATTTATTTTTTTTTACAAGGCAGTGGGGTTAAGTGGCTTTCCCAAGGCCACACATCTAGGTAATTATTATGTGTCTGAGGCCAAAAATGAACTCAGGTACTCCTGACTCCAGGGCCGGTGCTCTATCCACTGCTCCACTTGGCCACCCCTAGTTGATTCTTTAGAATTCTCTAAATATATCATCACAAAGTGCCAATATTTATTCCCTTTCTCTATTTCAATAACTTCCACTGTATTTTTAATCTCTTATTGCTAGAGTTACAATTTTCAGGACAATTTCTAAGAATAGTGGTAATAGTAGGCATCCTTGTTTCACCCCTTGTCCTCTTGGGTAGGGTTCTACTTTATTCCAGTTATGGATTACTCTTATTGATGGTTTTAGAGAAAAGTACTAATCATTTTAAGGAAAGCTCCTCGTTTTCTGTGCTCTGGTGCTTCCGCTAGGAATGTATGCTACATTTTGACAAAAGTTCTTTCTGTATCTCTTAAGATAATCATTTGATTTCTGTTCTTTTTATTATTTGATTTGATCATTTATGCATCTGTTAGTTTACCTGATATTGAACCAGACCTGAATACCTGGCACAAATTGCCCTGGGGATAATATATCTTCTTGGTAAAATATATTGTTATTATCTCCCTTAATAGTATTTTATTTAATATTTTTATGTCTTTATTTATTAGAAAAATTAGTCTATAGTTTTATTTCTCTGATCTGACTCTTATCAGTTTAGGTCTCACCTCCAAATTCATGTCCTAAATGGAGTTTGGCAGAATTCCTTTCTCCTCCATTATCTCAAATAGTTTATATAGTATTAGAATTCATTGTTCTTCAAATATTTGGTAGAAATTCACTTGTGAATCCTATCTTGACCTGGGGATTTTTTCTTAGAAAGTTCATTGGAAGCTTGTTCAATTTACATTTCTAAAATGGAATGAAATATTCCATTTCCTCTTCTGATAATCTGGGCTTTTACATTTTCCCAAATATACATCTATTTCATGTAGACTTTCTCATTTATATGGTCAAAATAGCTGCTAATTGTTGCTTTCTTTTCCTCTTCATGGGTGGTGAAATGGCCTTTTTGCTTTTTTGACTCTAGTCATTTGATGTTTTCTTTCCTTTTTAAAATCACATTTACAAGTGGTTTTCCTTTTTAATTTTTTTTTCAAGAAACCAGCGCTTTGGTTGATTTCTTAGTACAGTGGTTTTCTTAACTTTCCATATTTTTATTCCCATTGACTTTCAGGATTTTTAATTTGTTGTTTAATGAGGGATTAATTAAATCATTCATTAATTTTTAGTTGCATGTTGGTCAAATACAACCTTTCCATTGGGATACTTCAAGCTTTTCTATCTGTTTACATAAAAGTTAATGTATATTCTCTGTGGGCTTATAGGTCCTACTCCCAGAACTTTGCACTGACCATCCATAAAAATATTTGAAATGATTTTAACTCTGGTAGGACAACTAGAGTTTTTCCTTGGGGTGGGGTGGTGAATTTATAGGGGACTGAGTGCTTGGAAAATTTCAATGTAGTGAGAATGAGCTCTTTTCCTACTTTTACCTGTCCTCAGGGCAGCCTCCTGAACAGGGGCTTAGCTGCAGTCTCTTGGGAACTGGAAATTTTTCCATCTAGATGGTTCAGTTGTTAGAATATAGGACCTGCAGTTAGGAAGATCTGAGTTCAGATTGGGACTGTGAGCCAGGGTAAATCAAAATATTTCCTCTCAAGCACTCTTTTACCTTTTTGGCCTCCTCAGTAAGACTGATAACCCATCTCAATAACTTTATGACATCTCAGAGCTGTCTGGGGCACTAAGAGGCTAAGTAACTTTACTGTTGGCTCGAAGCTGGTGTGCTTCAAATTAGGACTTGAACTCTGAACCTTCCTGACTCCGAAGCTGGCCCTCTGTGCTTACTTCTCCGACAGTCCCTCTCTTCTCTCCAGTCACAGTCCAAGCATCCCCTGTTCCATGAGCCTCTCCTGATCCCCGCTGGTAGTGGCCTCACTCCCAGACTGCCTTGTACTTTGCCTTCTCTCTGCCAGATAATTTTTATTCTCTCTATACTTTCATGTATTTCCTGTCTCATCAGAAGAAAATTTCTGGTGGTAAATAGCTGTTGCCGCTAATAGTGTTTCTACCTCCATAATCTTGCACAGGTCCAGGTATGTAGGAGTTATTTAAGAAATACATGTGGATTGCTGCATTTAGTCACATGTCTTCCTATGTGCACAGCATCTAGGTGGAATCTAATCAATAGCTATTGATGAATGATTTAATGAGCTGAAAGGTCCATGTTAGAATGATCTATAATGACTATAATTTTATCTTTTATTTTTGTCTCTTTGACCATTGTCATCAGTTATCACTTTAATATTTTATTTATCAAATCTAATTGATTTATCCATTTAAAGTTTAACTTGATGTGTGATATGAGGTGTGGGTCTCCTACCTTCTGCCACACTCCTTTCCAAATATGCCATCTGTTATTTATCCTCTCCAGGTTTTGCTTTCTGAAAAGGCACCATTGGGCAAACCTCTGAGGACAGCAATCTTTACCATAATGTGAAATTGTCCACAGACCCATCTTCAAGGGAAGAAGGGAGGCAGGACATGGATCAAATGCTTGTGAAGGGGGGGGGACTTAAAGACACATAGGGTCTGAGGACAGAGAGGAAAGAGCAGGAGGAAGATTAGTTGTGTGTTTTGGCTGGTCTCATGATGGCCTGACCAGAATCAAGAAGAACATATGGGGGACAGTCACATATAGGACTGGACATGGCCACAGCCAAGAGAGGAAAGGACACAAGTGGAATGAAGAAAGACACAGGGTATCCAATCATGGGTGGACAGAAGACAGACACGTGGATGTCAGACATGTTTAATGAGTAGAAAAGCCAAAAAATCTCCTCTCTCAGCGCTGGAGGTCTCAGCCCAAGTCCCCATCCTGAGTCTGCAGACATGGATGGAATCACTCTGCATATTCAAAGCAGCTTTCTTTTCTTCTTTCCACCTCCATTAATACCCTTCAGATTCCTGACCAAATTTAAACATTTTCATGGTACTCCATGTATCCCTTCCTCTTCCTCTCATTCTCCTTGAGAGCCATGCCTTGTGACAAATTGTATTATTTTGTTTTAGAAGGGAGAGAAAGTCAACTCAGCTGTATAATACACAGAGAAAAAGATATTTGTTGGGGGAGAATCTCTTTCTGAAACATTCTGGTTACTACCAGCTTACTCTCTGTGCAAGCACATCTAATCTCAGAACACTCCGAGGAAAAGACACTGGATAATGACAGTATCTCAAAGAACCCTTTACTTCCTGCAGAATCACCTTATCTTGAAGCAGATTCTTGACTCTGAACATGGAGGGAAAACACTTGTGGATAAAAATAATCGTTCTAAGAAAAGTCCCATTCCTTTAGGATTACTCTCTTTCAAAACAGCCCCACTCTCTGAATACTCAGAGGAAAAGACATTGTGGTGGAAAACACTCTCTGAGAACATTCTGGTGTAAGAAGGAACCTGCAAAGCCTTCCGGGGAAAGAAGCCAAGCTTTGAGAGATACAAACAGGGAGCCTCTAGTCTGTCGAGTGCATTCTGAGATCACCCCTTTGCCTCTCTTAATAAAGGGTGGTTTCTTTGTCCAGAAAGGTTTCTCAGGTTCTCTCCTACACCACCTACTACAGGTTTGCTCTGTGTGAAGACACATCTAGCCTCCCAACCCTCAGCCGACAAGATGTTTGTGGCTAGAACCACATGCTTGAAGAACATTCCAAATACTACTATCCTGTTCTCTACAGAAAGATATCAAGAGGGAAAAAAGAGATATTCCATGAAATTTAGGCCTTTAAAGCATTCCTGATGAAAAGAAAAGAGCAGAAAATGTGATTTTCAAATACAAGATGCAAAAGAAACATTGAGAAGTAAATATGAAAGAAATCCCCAGGAACTCAGTAAGATTAAACTGTATACTTTACTATAAGGGAAAATGAATCACATCTTTTCCAAGTATTTTATCTTTATTACAGGGGATAGAACAGTTTTACATAGAAAGAGAGTTTGGGAATGAGCCACAAATTTATGGATGATGTAAAATAAATGGATAGGTGTGAAATATGGATGCTCTAGGAGAAGGTAGAAGGGAGTGAAAGAATGGTAGATTGATCTCACATAAAATAGATGAGCAAATAAGAACTTTCATAGGGGAGTGGAAAATGGGAGAGGAGGACCACGGTCAAGCCTCACTGTCTAAATTGGTTAAAAAAGGGAAAATACATACTGACTCATTTGGTCATTAAAATCTATCTTGCTCTATAGGTAAGTAGAAGTAGAGGATAATACAAAATAAAAGTGGTGAAAAAAGAGTGAACCAATAAAAGAAGGCCAACAGTCATATGTAAGAGACTTTAGAAGAGGGACACTAGAAAGAGAAAGAGAGAGAGAGACAGAGAGACAGAGACAGATGGAGACAGAGAGAGAGAGAAGGAATAGAGGGAAGGAAATAACTAGTTATCATAAGTGTGAATATCAGTTAACTGAAAAATGGAAATGGTTACCAAAATGGACTAGAAACCATACTCCTATGATAATTTTTTGTTTTTGTCTTTTCAAGAAATATATTTAAGACAAAGAGATAACACAGTCAAAATAAAGGGGCTGGAGGAGAAATTGTTACCTCTTCTGAAGTAAAAAATTCATGGGTAGCAATGATGATCTCCTACAAGACCAAAGCACAGAGAACCCTGGTTAAAAGGGGCAAACAAGGAAACTACAACTTCCTTGTTCAAATCAGCCATAGAAAATGAAGTAATATCAACAATAAACATTTGTATAAGAATAAGAAAAGACCTAGCATTCAGATTGTTAAAGGAGCTGTTAAATGAGTTACAGGAGAAAATAGACAGTAGAACAATAGTGGTGGATGACCTCAACTTTTCCTTCTCAGAGCTAGTTAAATCTAACCATAAAATAAATAAGAAAGAATTAAGTAAGATGAATAGAATCCTTAACAAACTGCTTTCTATGGGCAGTGGAGGGAGGGATGCAAGAATAGGGGAAAAATTGCAAAACTCAAAACAAATAAAATCTTTCATTACAAAAAAGAATAGAGCTTTAGAACCTTACATCTGAGAAGTCTCTGAAGAAAACTGAATTGCAATAGAAAGGAATACAGAGAGATCTTGGTTTATATAACCTTATATCATGCCAATTGTACTTTATGTAAGATATTCTGAAAGACCTGCAGAGAGACGACCCCCACTGATGGAGCGCGGCTTGCCTTGAGACCTCCCATCTGAGAGAGGAGACCTTGATTTCAGTCCACCCACTGGCCAGAGAATTTAGTCCCTAAATTCTGGTGTTGTATCTGTCCAGGGTCCCATCTCTGTCACACATCTTCTCCTGAGTGTTTCTGTGTCTGGGCTCCAGCTGTGTACCTGCTGGAATGTTCTTCCTTTCATCTCCAGGCAGGGCCTCATGAGTCTGGCCCCAACAAGCATCTGTTCATCCTCATGTTCTGGCCTCTCTGTGTCCACTCCAGATGACCTTGCGTCATATGCTGCTCTCTCCACCACAGGGGCACTAATCCTTTCCTCCCCCCTCCAGCTCTTTTCCCCATCCATGGTTAAATTCACATTACATTAAAATTGCGTTTTACAAGTGTCTGCAGAATATTCCCCTGTGTAAAGTGAGATCTACCTGGATACCTTTTCTCAGCTGTATTTTTCAGCAGGTTCACAAAAATTGACCTAGAAGTCTGTGCAACCCAGAAATACTTTTACCATGCCTGTATCACAGAGAGGAAAGGGAAAAAAATATTTTTGTACAAACATATGAATGGAAGTTCTATTTGTGATGAGAAAGGTCTGGAAAGTGAGGGACACCCATCAGTTGAAGGATGACTGTACAAGTTGGCATGCATGATTGAACTGAAATACAATTGTAGTACAATGAAGGACAAGCAGGATCGTTTGCAAAAATCTGGAAAGATGTATTTGGACTCATGCAAAGTGAAATGACAAACCTGGAGAGTGTTGTTCATTGCAGGAGCATTACTGCAAAATCACCAACTGTGTAAGACTTAGTTATTCTGATGAATACAGTGATCTAAGACAGTTCCAAGGGGTCCATGGTCAACACTGTTCTTCATATCCCAAGAGACAACTGCTGAACTCTGCGTACAGCTTAAAGGATCAAAGTAAGAAGTAGATCAAATTAAACTGCCATAAATTCTGCCTCAAATAGCAAAACTTCATTGATCACATATTAAGGCAGTATATAATTATTTTGTTTACCTGTTACAATTTGGGCTGAAATTCATATAGAAATATTTTTATATATTCGAGTTATTAGAGATGAATTTCACCATATGTACATATATGATAAATTATATCTAAACAAATATATATGTACATATATGATAAAGAATATCTAAACAAATATATTATAGTTTTAAAACTCCTCCCTTCGTCTGCTCTGTAGAAAGGAGAATGGAAGGGGAAGTACACCTGGCCCTTTCTGGGAAACTTTTGAAGACAGTCTGCCCAAAGGAGTTTTAAGCTGGTTGGATATTAGACAAGCAAGTCAAGCAGCACAAATGCTGCATTCTGCAGTTTTACATGTATACCATAAAGTTTGTTTCTCACATAATGAATGGTTGGTTCTAAAATCTGTCTTGTCTACCTACTAAAATATTTTTTATTTCTTTATTCTTTTGGTTTTTTAAAGGCAATAGGGTTTTTAGATGATTTTGGGGGCTTCTGTAGGTATACCATCATGTCATCTCCAAAGAGTGAGAGTTTTGTCTCTTCCTACCCAATTCAAATTCCTTCAATTTCTTTTTCTTGTCTGATTGAAGAAGCTAGCATTTCTAATACAATGTTGGATATTAGTGGTGATAATAGGCATCCTTGTTTCACCCCTGCACTTACTGGGAATGCCTCTGGTCTATCCCCATTGCATATGATGCTTGTTGATAGTTTCAGATAGATATTGCTTATTATTTTAAGGAAAAATCCGTTTATTCCTATGCTCTCTAGTGTTTTTAGTAGGAATGGGTGCTGTATTTTGTCATAAGCTTTTTCAGCATCTATTGATATAATCATATGATTTCTGATAGGTTTGTTATTAATACTAACAGTTTTCCTAATATTGTGCCAATTCTGCATTCCTGGGGTAAATCATAATTGGTCCTAATGTATTATCCTAGTAATAACTTGTAATCATTTTGCTAAGACTTTGTTTAAGTTTTTTACATCTATATTCATCATAGAGGTAGGTCTATAATTTTCTTTCTCTGTTTTAACTCTTCCTGGTTTAGATACCAGCACCATATTGATGTCATAGAAATAGGCAGAGTTCCATCTTCACTTATTTTTCCAGAGTTTATATAGAATTGAGAACAATTGTTCATTAAATGGTTGATAGAATTCTCTTGTGAATCCACCTGACCCTGGAGATTTTTTCTTAGGGAGTTCAATAAGGGCTTGTTGAATTTCTTTTTCTGAGATAGGGCTATTGGGTATTTAATTTGCTCTTCATTTAAACTGGGTAACTAATGCTTTGGCAAATATTTGTCCCTATCACTTAGATTATCAAATTTATTGGAAGAGTTGGGCAAAATAATTTCAAATTATTACTTTAATTTCCTCCTCAGTGGTGGTGAGTAAGCTTTTTTTCATTTAGGACACTAGAAATTTGGTTTTCTTCTTCATATTTTTAAATCAAATTCACCAGATGTATATCAGTTTTATTGTTTTTTTTTCACAAAACCAGCTCTTGGTTTTATTTATTAGTTTAATATTTTTATCGCTTTGAAGTTTATTAATTTTTCCTTTAATTTTTAGATAATCTAATTTGGTATTAAATTGGGGGGTTTAATTTATTCTTTCTCTAATTTTTTTAGTTGCACATTTAGTTCATCGATTTCCTCTTTTATCTAATTTATCCATGTAAGCATTTAAAGATATATTATAGCCCCTGATAGCTGCTTTGAGTGTATCCCATACGTCTTGGTATGTTGTTTCATAATCATCATTTTCTAGTTGATCCATTTATTCTTTATAGTGAGGTTATTTAGTTTCCAATTAGTTTGGTGTCTATATCCCCCAGGCCCAATATTGAATGTGATTTTTATTGTATTACGATCTGAAAAAGATGTATTCACTATTTTGGCCTTTGAGCAGTTGATTATTAGGTTTTTACTCCCTATAATATTTTTGAGTAAGTGCCATGTACAGCACAAACAAAAATATATTCCTTTCTATCCCTATTCAGTTTCCTCCATAAGTAATGTTTTGTAACAATCTATTTAACTGCTTGACTTCCTTCTTGTTTACTTTATGGTTAGATTTATCTAAATCTGAGAACTAGAGGTTGAGTTCTCACACTAGTACCATTGGATGCATTCATATTTAGTCTGGAAATTACTTTATTGTCTAAGGTACCTTTTAGAAGAATATAGTTTCCTTCCTTATCTCTTTTAATGCTATCTATTTTTGCATCTGCTTTGGCTGAGATAAGGATTGCTACCCCTGCTTTTTTCACTTCAGCTGAAGCAAAATATATTTTGCTCCAATATCTCTATATGTATCTCTGGCTTCAAATGAGTTTCTTGTAAGTAGCAAATTGTAGGATTCTGGTTTTTAATCCACTCTGATTTTGCTTATGTTTTAAGGAAGAGTTCATTCCATTCACATTCAAAGTTATAATTGATATCTTTTCATTGTTCTCCATGCTATCTTCCCTCTGTTTGTATTTTCCCCCTTATTTCACTTTATCCATATTCCCCAAAAGGTTGTTTCTGAATACCAGCACCTTCAGTGTGTTTGCCCTACTAGATCTAAAATGATATTGTAAAGCATCAGTCACCAAAACTGCCTGTCATCGGATAAGAAACAGAGTGGTGAATCTGTGGAATAGACTGAGCGCAACAGCAGGAAATCATTCTAGTTGTCAGCTGTTTGATAAACTCAAAGAGTACAGCTATTGGTATAAAAACTCTCTCTTTGACAAAAACTTTTGGAAAAATTCGAAGTTAGTATGGCAGAAATTTGGATTAGATCAGTACCTCATACTCTATCCCAAGATATGATCAAAATGGATACAGAATCTAGACATAAAAAAATAATATTATATTTAAACTAGGAGATAAAGGTGTATTTTACCCATCAGATCTATGAAAAAGGAAGCAATTTCTGACAAATGAAGAGATGGAGAACATTATTAAAACCAAAATAGACTATTTTAATCTCATTAAATTAAAATGTTTTTGCACAGACCAAATGACTGTAGCCAAGATTAAAATACACGAATTAAATTGGGAAACAGTTTTTACAACTAGTATTTCTGACAAAGGACCCATTTCTAAAATATACAGAGAACTGAGTCAATTAAAAAAAAAAACAAGCCATTCCCCAATTGACAAATGGTCAAATGATATGCAAAGGCAATTTACAGATAAGCAAATTAAAATGATCCATACTCATATGAAAATTTTCCCTAAATCACTTATTAGAAAAAAAACAAATTAAAGCATCTCTGAAGCACCCCCTGACACCTCACAGACTGGTCCATATGACCAGAAAGGATAATGATCAATGTTGGAAGGGATATGGGAAGTCTGGCACTCTACTACATTGTTGGTGGAGTTGTGAACTCATCCAACCTTTCTGGAGAGCAATTTGGAATTACCCTTAAAGGGCAAAAAATATGTGAATACCCTTTGATCCAGCAATACCACTACTCGTTCTATACCCTGAAGAGATTATGAAAAAGGGTAAAAATATCCCTTGTACAAAAATATTCATAGCAGCCTTGTTTGTGGTTGCAAAAAATTGGAAATTGAGTGAATGTCCTTCATTTGGGGAATGGTTTAACAAACTGTGGTATATGTATGTCATGGAACACTATTGTTCTGTTAGAAAATAGGAGGGATGGAAATTCACAGAAGCCTGGGAAGGATTTGCATGAACTGATGCTGAGCAAGATGAGTGGAACCAAAAAATCATTGTACACCCTAACAGCCTAATGGGAGTGATGATCAAAGTTAATGGACATTTTCTTTCATCAGTGCAACAATCAGGCACAATTTTGGAGTTTCTGTGATGCAGAATAGCATCTGTATGCAGAGAAAAATTGTGGAGTTTGAGCCAAGGCCAAAGATTATTACCTTTGGTTTAAAATAAAAACTCTGTTTCTTAACTCTACTTCTTAACCAATTATGTAATTTTGCTGTCTCTTATACTTTTTTTTTTATTCCTTAGGGTATGATTTCTCTCTCATCACATGTAACTTAGATCAATATATACCACAGAAGCAATGTAAAGACTAAAAGACTGCCTTCTGTGGGGGGAGGGAAACAAGATTAGGGGAAAAATTGTAAAATTCAAAATAAATAAAATATTTCTTTTATAAAAATATTAAAGATTATATGATATTACCACAGAAAAAAGAAATGCCATAGTGACTTGTCCAAGGTCACATTGCTAGGTAGTTATTAATTGCCTGAGTCAGGATTAGAATTTGGGTCCTCCTGACTTCAGAGCCAGTAGTCTATCCACCTAGTCGCCCCTACCTTATAATTCTTAACAAATATAATAATTACATTGTTATTTGAGAGATATCAGATGAAACTTCCTAAATTTTATACTTCCACTGGGAGAGGTTCTAGTTTCTTTAATTGTATTTTTCGGAGTTTACAATATGTTACTAGTAGGACTGATTTTTTTTGTTTTCTGATATGAATTTGCTTTTGATTATTTCTAGCTCTGTACAGTAATAATGATAGCTTAGTATATCATTGAATACGTAAAGTAATTTCGGTTGTATTGTGCTCTTTTTTTTAGTTCAACCTATCTTTGAGCAATTGATATTTTTCCAATTGTTTAGATCTGACTTGATTTGTGTGAAGTGTATCAGGTAAATGTGTTCGTGTTGTTCCCAAGGTTGCCTTGGCAGGCATAATCCCAAGTATTTTATATAGTCTACAGTTATTCTATTTTATTTTTTTCAGATATTCAAAAATGCTTTAATGTTCTGTCATCAATGTGTTACAGGTTTATTAATTTGAAATATCCTCTATTTCTCTAATTGTGTACTCTTTTGATTTTTTTTTAAGTATCTTCTTCTTTCTTGAAGACATCATTTCATTTTTGGGGATATATTCTAATATTGTAGGAATTTCCCACACTGAATAAGTTGTCTACTTCTAGTTCTAAGTGGGCAATTATCTTTTGATTTTTTTCCCTGGGGACATGTTGACTTCTGCTTATAACCCACCTATCACTCTCAATCAGTTTTTGACCTAATTTCCACTCTTTTAATATCATGTTACATCTTCACTTTGTAAAATTGTGGTTGAATTTCTGAATTTCCTTTGAGGTTTCTTTGAATATGTGCTTTCATTACTCAGTTTCTGAGATTTTGTCCTGAATATCCTTCCCACAAAAATTGTTCTTGTTTTTCTCGTTTTTCCTTTGTTTCGTGTTTGCAAGGCAATGGAGTTAAGTGACTTGTCCTTTTATAATTTGAAAGTATTTTATTTTCCTAATTACATATTAATATATTTTAGCATTCTTTTATTTGTTGAAGTTTATTTGTTCTAATTACATGCAAAGCTAGTTTTAAACATTCCTTTTGGTAAGAGTTTGAGCTCCACATTTTTCTACCTTCCTCCCTTCCCTCCTACCTCCCCATGTCAGAATGCTCTGATATAGGTTACGCACGTACAATTGTGTTAAAAATGGTTCATATTATTCATAGCAATCATTTTTACTAGATTTTCAGTTACACATTTTCCCCTTCCCTCCCTGCCCTTCCCTCTTTTGACAGTAGTAGCAGTTTGATTTAGTTTATATATTGTTTATTATATGAAATATATTTCCATATTTGTCACAGCTATGGAAGAAGACAGATCAGAGCAAAAACAAACAAACAAAAAATTCACAACCATGAAAGAAGTGGAAAAATATGCTTCGATCAAAATAATCCATCAGTTGTTATTCTTTTTTTCTGGAGATAGCATATTCCTCCATGAGATAGTCCTTTGTAAATGTCTTGGAAGACCTGAATCATTCATAGGTTTCCAAGATTTTGCTACTATGAAAAAGACTGCTATAGATATTTTTGCACATGGATACTTATCCTCCTTTAATGATATCTTTGGGATACAGACTTTGTAGTGTTATTGTTGGATCAAACAGTATGGACAATTTGGTTGCCCTTTGGGCAGAGTTCCAAAGAACTCAACAGATTGGTTGAATCGATTCACATTCCTACCAACAATGAATTAGGGTCCCAATTTTTCCCACATTCTCTGAAACATTTATTATTTTTGTTTTCTGTCATATTAACCAATTAGTCATATCCATCAGAGGTGTTTAATTTGCATTTCTCCAGTAAAAATTATTGAGAGCTCTTTTTCATATGCCTATAGATAGCTAAGATTTCTTCATCTGAAAACTGCCTGTTCATATACTTGGACCATTCGTCAATTCTGATATGACTTTTATTCCTATAAATACAGCTCAGATCTTTATATATTAAAAAATCACTCCTTTATGAGAAACACAATATTGATATTGCTTAATTACCTATCATATCTTTTTGCAAGATGTTGATTTCCTTCCTTATCTCTTTTAATTAGGCTTATTTTTTATAATTAAGTTTTTCCACAATTACTTGTAAACATAGATTTTAACATTGTTCATTGTTTTGTAAGATTTTGAGTTCCACGTTTTTTCTGCCTCCCTTCCTTGCCTCCCCCTTCATGAGTGTGAGTAGTCTAATATGGGTCATTTATGAACGACCATCTCTGACAATTCCCATATTAATCATGTTGTGAAAAAAAGAGTCAGAAAAAAGGGAAATAATACAACAAAGTAAAAACAAATTTTAAAAAGTGAAACTCTTATGCTTTGAGCTGTATTCAAACTATAGTTTTCACTCTGGATGTGGATAGCTTTTTGCTACACAAATCTTTTAGAATTGCCTTGCTCATTGAATTCCCGAGAAGAACTAGGTCAATCATGGTTGATCACCCCTGTTAATGTTTACAGTGTTCTCCTGATTCTGCTCATGTCACTCAGAATTAGCTCATGTAAGTCTTTCCAGGTTTTTCTGAAATCTACCTCCTCACAATTCTAATAGAACAATGGTATACCATCACAATCATATACCAATATCTGTTCAGTCATTCCCAATTGATAGGCATCCTCTCAATTTCCAATTCTTTGCCATTACAAAAAGAGCTGCTATAAATATTTCTCTGCATGTGGGTCTTTCCCCCTTTGTTCTGATCTCTGTGGGATACAGACCTAGTAGAGGCATTGCTGGATCAAAGGGCAGGCACAGTTGGATTGCCTTTAGTCAGAGTTCCAAATTTCTATCCAGAATGGTTGGATCAGTTCACAACTCCACCAAGAGATCATTTCTCCACATCCTCTCCTGCTTTAATCATTCTCCATTATAGTCATATCAGCCAGTCTCATAGGTGTGATGTGTTATATCAGAGTTGTTTTCATTTGCATTTCTCTGATCATTAGTGATTTAGAGCATTTTTTGTCTGATTAGAGAGATACCTTTAATTTCTTCATCTGAAGAAAGGACCTGCTTATATTTTTTTTATTATTAATCAATTGGGTAATGATATGTATCATTATAAATCCAATTCATTTCTTTCTATATTTTAGAAATGAGACCTTTATCAGAAATACTGGCTGAAAGAACTGTTTCCCAGGATTTTTGCATTACTTCTATTCTTGGTTGATTTGTTTTTGTGGAACAACACTTTTTAAATTTAGTGTAATCAGAATTATCCATTTTGCATCTTATAATGTTTTCCATCTCTTGTTTGGTCACAAACTTCTTCCTGCTCTATAGATATAACAGATAAACTCTTCTTTGTTCTCCTAATTGGCTTGCGGTATCACTGTTGAAATCATGTAGACTTAGACATTAACTTGGTATAGGGAGAGAGATATTGGTTCATTCCTATTTCCTGCCATATGATTTTCCAGTTGTTTTCTTAGAAGAGCCCTTTAGAGAACATATTCCGCTATAGTAGAAGGCCCCCATCACCTCCAGCAGGAGCACCTTTTTCTTCTGATTTCGCTTGTTCTCTGTACTTCCCCAAGCAGGGCTGCCCTTCCATGGGTTAAACTCTATTTTTACTGTGCATGCCTGAATTGTGTGTTGACTTCCCCTTTCCTCTCTCTCTCCTCCTTCTTCCACATTGGCTATAATAAAGCTTTGCACTGACCAGATTCCCATTGTAATTGTTATTCTCCACACCTGAGGTCATTTTAGGGCTTGTTTCCCAGTTTATCTTGCTCAGGGAAACATATGTAGATATAAACAGGGACGATGAATAAGGAACTATTACCCAATTGATAGTCACAGCTACATGGGGTATTAGGGGATTGTGAGTCCAGTTGCAAAAAGCAAGGCTGAATCATGGAGACCTACATCCTCCCAAGAGGGACTCCTTAAGCAGAGTACTCTCAAAAACCACAGATCTTCTCTGGTGTCTGCTCCTGCCCTCTTTACAATCCATTAATTCCCAGATCAGAGGCTGCCCACATCCAGGAAGCCTTCCCTGATGCCTATGCCAAAAAGCCCTTCTTGCACCTGTGTACATTCACCAGGTAAGTTTTCCCATAGGACTTATCTCTACCTACTCCTTGTCTCCCCTATGCTGTGAACTTCCAGAGGGTAGGAAACAGACTTGGTCTAGCCCTCCACCTCCAAGGCCCAGGGGAATATCGAAGCTGGAAGGCTATAGGAAACACATTTAAAGAGGTCATGGGACTTGTTGAGGTTCACCCTGAAACCTGTGTAGCACATATCTGCCTAAGGTCCGGGGGTTTGTTTGTCCTTCTATTAAACCCTTGTCATCAGGACAGTCTTCTAGAACACCTAGCTCCGTGGCAACCTGCCCAGACCACAGGGTACAGTGGTATAATGTTAACTGTTACAATAGCATTATTTGAGCATGTGTAAAGAACTGATTAAAAAGGAAAAAAAATAGAAACAAAATATATTCAAAAATTATCAAAAAATGTTACTAGAAAAGAAAGGCCTAAGGAGAGAATTTTTGTTTGTTTATTTTTTGATTTTTTAGGTTTTTGCAAGGCAAATCAGGTTAAGTGGCTTGCCCTAGGCCACACAGCTAGGTAATTATTAAGTGTCTGAGGCCAAATTTGAACCCAGGTACACATAACTCCATGGCTGGTGGTCTATCCACTGCACCACCTAGGTGCCCCGAGAAGTTTTTTTTTTATTTTAAAGATTTTATTTATTTTGATTTTTACAATTTTTTCCCTAATCTTACTGCCCTCTCCCCACCACACATAGAAAGCAATTTGCCAGTCTTTACATTGTTTCCATGGTATACATTGATCCAAATTGAATGTGATGAAGGAAAAATCATATCCTTAAGGAAGAAACATAAAGTATAAGAGATAGCAAGATCAGAGAATAAGATAGCTGTTTTTTTTACTAAATTAAAGGTAATAGTGTTTGGTCTTTGTTCAAACTCCACAGTTCTTTCTCTGGATACAGATGGTATTCTCCATAGCAGACAGTCCCAAATTGTCCATGATTGTTGCACTGATGGAATGAGCAAGTCCATCAAGGTTGATCATCAGGCAAGGTAAATATGAATATTGAATTGTGGGACCATTTACAGCATCGTGTGAGTCTAATTCAATATTAATAATTAGGTTTGGATCCAGTGACACTGTTGTTTCAGGCATGCTCAATACTAATACTGAGATGAAGAACCAGTTACACACTACTCAGTATTAATATTTAGAAGAGGGAACGGTGATATTTTAATGAGGCCTTTCCAATTTTATTACTGAAATGCTTGACCAAGGACACTCTAGTGTGAGCCCTATTCATTATAAATATAGAAATGAGGGACCAATGACACCATTTTAGGAGGCCTCATCAATATTAACACTTAGGTGAGGGACCAGTGACACTGTAGTGTAAGGGTTGCTTCAAATTAATATTTCGATGAGGCCTTATCATTAATAATATTGAATTGAGGAAATAGTGACACAGTTTTTTGAGGACCCTGCAATATTTATTTTAGTATGAGGAAGCAGTGACACTGTAGTGAGACCTCATCAAAAGTAAAATTATATGAGGGACCACTGTCACCGTAATTTGTGTTTTGTTCACTTTGAATGTTGAAATGAGGGATAAGTGCCACTGCAGTTTGAAGACAGCTCAATATTAATATTGATTTGGGAGATCATTGAAAGTGTACTGTGATCCCCTTAAATATTTATAATTAGGTTTGAGTCCAGTGACACTGTAGTGTCAGGTCTGTTCAATACTAATCTTGAGATGAGGAGCCAATTGCACACTGCTTAATAATAATATTTAGATGAAGGAACAGTGACATTGTCTAAAGATTGATGATACATATTTACAATGAAATGAGGCACCAGTGACACTCGTTTCAGGTCTTCTCAATGAAAATATGGAAATGAGGACATTGGGGCACTATTTTGTGAGGACTCTGCAATATTTTTTTTTTGTATGAGGGACTAGTGACTTTGTAGTGAGACTTCCTCAAAAGTAAAATTAAATGAAGTACTAGCAACACCGTAGTTTGGATTTTGTTCACTAGTAATATTGAAATGGGGGACCAGTGACACTATAGTGTGTGTCTTGAAAAAACTTTCTTTCTTCTTGCTTCTTTCCTTTTCTCTTATTCTATCTCCTTCTCTCTCCTTCCTTCTCTTTCCTTCCTTCCTTCCTTCCTTCCTTCCTTCCTTCCTTCCTTCCTTCCTTCCTTCCTTCCTTCCTTCCTTCCTTCCTTCCTTTCTATATTCATTTATTATCTTTCTCGGATTTTTTAGTCTACCGTATCTTTCATAACATGACTACTATGGGAATATGCTTTCCATGACTACACATGTATACCTTATGTCAGACTGAATGTCATCTAAATGTGCATGTTCAGCAGATGGAAGAGAATTTGGAACTCAAAAATTCAAAAGCGAAAATTTAAAATGGTTTTTACATCTAATTCTGTCAAAATAAAAGACTAAATAAAATTTTGTTTTGTAAAAAGAAAAAGACTTCTGACTAAAGCAATTTTAACTTGTAGCTCAAAAATATTCTTCTCAACAATATACCTGGCAAATTATCCTCCTCTATTATTTAGAAAATATATGTGATTTATTTAATCAGCTTTATGCATGAAACTCAAATAATCATGACAAATTCCACAATTCCACATGAAAAGTGATTTTTTGGCCGCTTTGAAATGTTTTAGGCAAAGCACTTCCAACTTTCAAAGCATCACATGAATATTTTTACAAAAATTAACCATGAGTCTATGCAAATATATGTTGCATACAGATGAAACAAGTAACAATATATAATCCTTCTTTAGTAGATCCACAAAACAATAAAAAAACCCTTTAATCCAGGGATTACAAACACGAAAGAAAAAATCAAAATAGAGTCTTAATAATGAAACCCTAAAACTCAATTTGAAAAAGTAAAATAACAGGAATCAAATGACAATTATGTGAAAGAAAATGTTGGTGAAATCATATACCAGAATTTCTTGGATACTGCTAAAGTCATCCTAAGAAAAGAATTCATATTTCTACAAACAGCCATTAAGAAAATAGAAAAAGAGAAGCTCAAAGAATTGGAATATGCAAGTAAAACATTAAAAACCAAACAAAGAAATAAAAATGAAATAAGCTTTAGTAATATATTGAAATTAGAAGAAAAAAGATATATTAAAAAACATAAAACAATAAATGAAATCTGAAATTGATTCTTGGAAAAGGCAGTTAAACTAGATAAAACATTTTCAAACTAATTTGTAAAAGGATGGCAGAATCCAAAAAAAAAATAATAAATGAATGAAGTGAAATCACAACAAAACTAAAAGAAAAGAGAATAATTAAAGCATTATAAACAATTTCATGATAACACAACAGAGAAAAAAAGGAATAAAGGAAACCATGTTGGAATATAAAATACTCAAATTATCAAAAGACAAGATTGAGATAATAAATAAATGTATTTCAGAAAACTAAAGAGAATTTGGTATAATGGAACTTCCAAGGAAAAATTCCAGATCCTTTTGAATTAATAGAAGAATTCTACCAAGCTATTGGAAGAACAATTAGTACCAAAGTTTCCCACAACATTCTACCAAAACAAGGTTTATCATCCCTTACTGGACACTTTATGAGACAATTATCTTCTTAATCCTGAAACTTTGGAAACATAAAACAAAGAAATCTATAGCCCTACATCAGCAGTGAATATAGACACAAAAAGATTAAACAATACTATGCAAATACACTGCAGCAATTTTTAATCTCTTTTTCCAACTATGTGTATTTATAGCTTTCACCAATTATTTTCAGTAAGGTTTTGAGATACACATTTTCCTCTCTCCCTCCTTTAACTACCCCTCCCCCTGACAGAAAGAAATAAAATATAGATCATATATGAATAAGTATGCTAAACAGAAATCCATATTAACCATATTATGAAAGAAGATTCAAATCTAAATGTGGAAAAAACATTAGAGAAAAATATCATAGCACATAAGACCTTTAAAAATATTGAAGATAGTAAGTGTTGGATTGCATTTAAATTCCATAATCTCATCACTGCATATGGATTGTATTTTCTAACACAAGTCTTTTAGAATTCATTTTTATTACTGAATTGCTGAACTGAATGAGTTCATCATAGTTGTTCATCACCCTATGCTTTTATTTTTGGTTCTGCTCACTTCACAAGTATTCATGCAAGTTTTTATAGGCTATTCTGAAGTCCCATGTCTCATTATTATTTTTCAACTTTTTGCAATGCAAATGGGGTTTAAGGGCCTTGAAGTGTCTGAGGTCGGATTTGAAATCAGGTACTCTTGATTCCAGGGCCGTTGCTCTATCCACTATGCAACCTATCCTCCCCTTTCATTATTTCTTGTAAAATAATCGTGTTCCAATCACATTCATATCCAACAATTTGTTCAGTTTATCCCCAATTGTTGGACAACCTGTAAAATTCTAATTCTTTGCCGTGATGAAATGAGCTTCTATATTATTGAACATGTGGATTTCATATCCTTTTTGTGGCATCTTTGGGATACAGACAAAGTAGTGGAATTTCTAGCTCAAAAGGTATATGTGTGTGTATATATTTATCTCTAAAAAGGATGGACCACTTCACAACTCCACCAAAAGTGAATTGATATCCTAGTTTTCCCCACATTCCCACATTTCCACTTTTAGTCATATTGGCCAGACTAATTGGTATGAAGAGGTATCTCAGAGTTGCATTAATTTGCTTTTCCTTAAGCAATAATGATTTAGAACCCTTGCTCAACACAGTTCTTCACGTGAAAAATTGACAGTTTTGGGGAAATGACTTCTTTACTTATAAATTTAACTCAGTTTTCTCTATATATTTTAGAAATGAATCCTTTATCAGAAACACTACTTCTAAAACTTGTTTCCCAACATACTGCTTTCTTTTTAATCTTGCTTGCAAAGATTGTATTTGTGGATAAACTTTTCAGTTTAATGTAATCAAAATTATCCATTTTGTATTTTATACTGTTCTCTGTCTTTTCTTTTATCATAAGTGGTTCTCCTTTACATGAATCTGACAGATGAACCATTCCTTGTTCTTCTGATTGGCTTATAATATCACCTTTTATGACTTAATCTTATAACAATTTAGCCTTCACCTTGGAATAGGGTATGAGATGTTATCCATGACTAGATTCTTCAAAAAGTTCTTCCAATTGTCCCAGAAGTTGTTATCAAAGAGTGAGTTCTTACCTCAGAAACTAGATACATTGAATTTATCAAATGATAAATTATTATACTCATTTATTACTATTTCTTTTGTATCTAATATGTTCCACTGACAGAATTACAATTTACCAATAAATTAATCCTTATAATTAAGAGAGAATTATAATCAAGGTTTCAAAGAATCTAATTTTAGAAACAACCTACAAAAAGCAAGACACCAAAATGAAATGATTATCCCAATAAATGAAGAAAAATCTTTGCGGAATTATTGCATTCTTTCCTGCTGAAAATCCTATAACACATAGGTACAGAAAAACTTTTTCAACTGCATGAAAAGCATCTATCTAAAAATAAAATCAGGTATCATATAATATGGGAATGCACTAGGAACTTTCTCAAGAAATTTACTTGTAAAATAAGGAGGCCCAAGTTTATCTGTATTATTTGTGTTTTAGAAGTACTAGAAATAGCAATGAAATTAAAGAAAGAAATCAAAGGCATGAATAAAGGCAATGAGAAACAGGAGAAGGGGAAGCAATGTCATATTTTCTTTTTCCTCAGACACCTGGGTAGTGGCAAATGGCCTGACCACTTAGATGACCATTGTGACATGCAAAAAAAAAAAAATTGGAATTTTTATGGGAAACAAGTTTGAGCTTATGAAATGTGGAAAGATAAATGTATTTGGGTCCAATATAATAATGTCTCAGTCTTTCATGTAGATACCCATGACAGTGTGTGGACACTCTGGAACATGAGTATAATGCCCAAGCTGATGAACTCTTAAAAGCAGAAGAAAAATCCCTGCAAATGATGCCCCTGGAGAATAGGTATGGTTTGACGCTGGGAAAATGAATTCACATTACTGCAGGTCATCTTGGCACTCTTGCATCTTTCAGGTGGGCATTGGCGAGAGGAATTAATATTCCCTTAGATATTTTTAAGCAGATAACTCCAGAGTGCCCCCAATGCCAGTGCTCTGTACCTCAGTCAGTGCTCTGTACCTCGGACTGTAACTGGAGAATTGGCTGGAAGCACTTTGCCTGCCCAGACTTGGCAAATAGATTATATAGGCCAATTGCCTCTAAATCAAGGGTGCCAATATGCCTGTACTTGTGTAGACACCTATTGAGGAATATTAATTGCTTGCCCATATAGACGAGCAACTCAAAAGAATACTTGCAAGATTATTGATATTATTTCCTTATCTTATGGCACCCCCATGCAAATCCAAAGTGATAATGGAATTCATTTTAAAGGAAAAGAAATGGATATTTACTGTGGGTATAATAATATCAAATGGATATATCACATTCCTTATTATCCACAGGCAGCTGGACCTATTGAAAGAATGAATGGTTTATCGAAAGAAAAGTTGTGGAAAAAACTAGGAGGCAATAATTTGAATAAATGGAAGGAAAATCTATTTGAAGCTTTGAAGCAATTGAATAGTAGACCATTGGCTGATGGAGAAGGTACTCCATTGTCCAGAATGATGACTCCTAACTTACAAATAAGGAAAGCATCTAACATTCCTACCATACAATGGTGGAGATTTCATAACAATGCCAGGGAACCTTGGAGGGCCTCATTTGGGTCCGCAGGTTATGATTTATATGTAGTGCATGATGTGGAAACAAAACCTCAAGGCCAATTATTATGTAATAACGGTATTGGGGTCAAACTACCTACTGGATATTATGGTCAGCTATTCTCTAGATCCAGCTTGGCCAATAAGGCACAGGTATATGTACTGGGTGGAGTAATAGATAATGATTATAGAGGAGAAATTACAGTTTGTTTACATACTCCCTATGTGTCTGAAACCTACTTCTGTAAGACCAGGGAGAAGATATGTCAGATGGTTGTATTACCATACCTCACTGGACACTGGATAAAAAGAAATCAATCCCCTGATAAAATTACCAGAGGGGATCAAGGATATGGTAGCTAAGATGAAATACACTGGGTACCTGAGAAGATAATCCCAGGAAAAAAAAAAGTATGGATAAAAAGACATCCTACAGAAGCTCCTAGGCCAGGTGAGTTATTAGCTCAAGGGAATAACAACACAGTTATTGTTTGTTATTCAGGAGGTAACTCTTGGTACTACATTTCATTAACCCACATGTTTATTCACAATTAAGTGTTTCATAGGCTCTGGCAGTATACTGAAGCACAGACTTGGACTCCGGGAGCTCAACTAGCAAATTCAGGAATCCAGATCTGGTTGACATGGAAATATGCCACTAAATCTAGACAACAAGGAGATTTCCACTGTCCTGCATACAGCAAATGTAATATTGCTAATTGGACTATTGCTAATTGGTCTACTACTGATGCTAAATTTTATAGAGCCCCATTACCTATGTCTGCCCTCCTAACAGGACCTTCTCCTATAACTATTCTTATCTCTTCATTGGTTAATATCTCGTGTTGTATCACTCCTCTCCACTTTACGCTCTCAACATTACGGGATAAAGTAATAAGACAAAGATTAACTGAAAATTGCAATACATGGAATATAAATAATTCCACCCTTAGTATAACTATTCCCCTTAATAATCAATATTTGTTTTGTGTCAATGCTTCTGCAATAACCAATCGCGATACTTCAGTCCATTATTCATTATTATTGCCCAAAACACCACCCACCAATCATCCTCTATCTGTTGTTCGTGTCCCAAAATCATGTATTAATACCGCTATTGCTCAGCACAAAATTGTACTTCATTATAATGTGTCCTTTCCACCTTTATTGCCTTGCACTAGATTTAGAAGAGCCTGGTATGACACCCTACTTGGCGGGGCAGGAACAGCTTTGGGTATAGTAAATTCTATAGATCTTGAGACCTTGGCCAGCAGACTGCGCAGTGCTGGATGGGATGTATCTCAAGCTTTGACAATTAATGGTAATTGGTTGCACATGACGATCCTGCCACACCAAAATACTTTAAAATACCAAGGCCAATTCTTACAAGTTTTTAATGATAGCATTCTAGCTAATATATGGATTGATGCTAATATAAATGCCTGTTTAATTGGACCAAATGTTCTTTGAAAAACATGTACACTTTAATACAAAAAGAGAATACTCAAAGGTTATTAAAAGAAGGAGATACCAACATTTGGGATGTAGCATTACCCTATATGGCAAATTATTGGAAACAGATCAAGCCTGAACCAGCTCAGTGTACCTCCCTTTGGTGTAGTGGGACTGTAGTATATTATCAAGTTCGTATATGGAAAATGATGTGTCAATTCCATGTGATTACTTTTGTGGTACATGATTATTTTGCTTTACCATGTATAAATAGTAACTATATAGATCAAGACAATGTAACTTATACTTTACAGGACTGTACTTTCACTAACAAAGGCATCTTGTGTGAGATGATGAATAGGCGGTTGGAGCCCTGCCTTCTCTCACACTCCTCTAACCTTTGTGACTTAACTGTCTATCTTCTTTCTTACTTTTCAATGTTATATGAAGTATCTTCTCAACATGTTTGTTTAACCTCTAATAATAGTACTGATTTAGCTTCTGTCTCTCAGAAACCTCTCTTTTCTGGATGTTTTACTAACTTTCTTTTTTACACTGGCAGGGTGATGATTTTTACTTTTCCCCTGATACAGATGTTGTTGTTAAGAATTTGACTTGGGTATCCAAATTGTTATCTCCTCCCCGTACTTCTGTATCTTTACAACCTTTAATTGCTATTCTTAATCAATCTTATGTCCTAAAAAAACCTGTTAGAGTCTAATCAGCGTGCTTTGAATGAACATCGAATCCAGACTCACATAGTTGCAGGACATTTAGTCGAGGCCTCCCATTTAGTAACTTCTGATACTAATCACCTTTGGTATGATTTCCTGTTTAAATTAGCAACTGCTACTAGATATTTTAACAGTTTAGCTATTACTATATTGTTATTAATGATTTTCTTGTTATTATTATGCCTTTGTAATTTTTATATGTATAATAAAATGAAACAAATTTACAATAAGTTTACTCCTATAGTCCCATCCTCATAGATTTCTCGTGACCTTAAGGCCAAATGAATAAGAAAATGAAGTTTTTTTATAAGTAAGTTCTCTCCAGCCTCTATGAGGATGTGCCTTCCTTACAAATTTACCTGGCCCCCACCCCACTCCGGACATTCCATAGGTGATTTGGCCGCATTCCAAAGACTCCAGGAGCCAGCCACTCCTTGGAATACACAGGTAGTACTGGGGGGGAACTGGCTATTCTCACAGTATTGACCTTATTCAAAGTAAAATCTTCCGGCCCCCTATGGCATTTCTTTGAAGTCTTCAAAACTGCTAGACTCATAGGTTGCTCCCATATTACTGTTAAAGGAACTCCCTCCCAACTAAATTAGCATCTAGTCTTCTCTGCTCTCCACTGATAAATACTCTGAGGCTCCAAGCATTGGCGGGAATCTCACCCATGGAGAATTGATTCTGCCTGGGACTTTTCTTCCTCTCTTTCTTTCTTTCTTTCTTTCTTTCTTTCTTTCTTTCTTTCTTTCTTTCTTTCTCTCTCTCTCTCTCTCTCTCTCTCTCTCTCTCTCTCTCTCTCTCTCTTCCTCTCTTTCTTTCTTTTTTCCTTTCTTTCCCAAACTGGGACTTAACAGAAAGGCTGGACAAGAACTTGGGGTCCCCCCAGTCACGGACTGTTCAGAGTTGGTGCTCCCCCGAATTGCTGATGTTATCTTTATCTTTTTCTTCTACTTTGATTATAGTATTACTAACCCATTGTCTTTAATGTATTAGTTGCTGTATTGGATGTTATTGTAATGAATCTACTCTTTGTGTTGTGTTATTAAAATACTTTCATTTTTTACAAGTGTCAGTGAGAGTGTCATTTGCAGGAACGAATCCGAACCTCATTTAAAATCACAATACACCCTCCAAAACAGAGACAACAATTTCCATTAAACTCCAGGTACATTAGCAGAGAACAGTTGATATTAATGGCCTATGACTGAAAAAAACTTAGCCTGGAGTGCTTGAATTGCCGTTATTACCTTTCCTGAAGGAAAGGACAATTTCTGTTAGTGGGAAAAATCAACAAATTGTGACAATGTCCAGTCATACACATTTTGAGATATTTTTTTCCTCCCCTCAGAACCAGTCACTGGTCTGAATCATTAGGGGTGCTCTCTAATCAATTTGCCCACTCAATACCACTTTTTAATGTGATTTCCCCACCCAGGTCATACAATGCATATTACGCTGATGAGCCTCCATTGTGACAGGGAGAGTGTATGGTAATATGCATGGGCCTCATAAAGTAAGTTCCCTTGCAGAGGTCAGAGACCCTAGGTCAACTCAGGATTAAAGGATCTGGTTTTTGGCCTCCCCTTAGGTGAGATGACTTAATGTCAGGTGAGGGATGTGAGGAATGTGGGTGTTTGGTTTCCACAAGAATGTGACTGGAGATTGTTAGTTTATATTACAAAGACCGGGGTCTGCCTGTGTTTGTGCCTATGTGCATGTATGTGAATTTAAGACAAAGGAATTGATCCGAGCCTGATCAGACCTGAAATTAGACCAGCCTGATCAGACCTGAAATTAGACCAGACCTGCTGCATCTGGTCCTGAGTTGACCTAGGGTCACTGTTCTTTACCAGTGCACCTACTCAAGGAAATTCATGCATATTCCTGTTCAGTCCCCTGTGTTCATTAGCAAAATGAGCAGAGCAGGGAAAATGTATGAGGGTGCATGTGTGAATTAGATAGTGACTCTGTCCAATGGTTGGCACAAAGGGCAGGAAACAAACATTTTAAACAGTATATAAGAATCAGCATTGTCATAATTCGGGGGGGCCTTAAGAGAAGAGTCCTTTTTTTGCAAAGATATATAAAGAAAAGCCATTTTAAACACTCGACGAAATATTTATAATGATGAGTCATTGATAATAACTCTTCCAGCTTAGTGACTTCTTTTATCACCTTTCCCTTTCTTTCACCTTCACATTCGTGCATGTAGTCTGATGTCTGTTCAATCAAATCAATAACCCACAACTCTAGCCTTTTGTTCTGGTGTATATCTGAGATTTTTTAACTAACACCTTATAATTCCTCAGAATATTTCAACTTCATACAAAACAAAGGTTTGAAAATAGAGTTGAAAAATTGGTAGACTAATTCTATTCCAAGACCAGTTTGGGCTTGGCTTAAAATCTGTCTAACTTTATTTAGAGATCCTCTATCCATTGTTGTTAAAAGGGAGCCTACCCCTTTCCAAATCAAAATTGTCTAATTCCATATCTAGGAAGTAAAACATGGGTTTGGAATAGATGAAGATTTGAAAATGACAGACATCTTTCCTTCCAAGGAGCATGTCCTAGTGGAGACCAAAGACCTGCCCCTTCTCAAAAACCCTAAAAGTACAAAACTTAAAAAATATAGGGGTAAAATAAAATGACAGAAAATATAGGTTGGACTTGAAATTTTTATTCTTTGAGATTACTGTTGACCTACAGGATGAGGCCATCTGTCCAAGACAGCCACCTTGAACTGAGAGAGTACAAATGGATATGGGGAAACATGAACCTCAATGGTGACCTGACAGTGCATACTCTTACATTACTCACTTGCTCCTCAGAGACAATGCTATCTGATAAATTGTTATCTCTTCCTTTAATTTAAGCTTGAGGGCATGACATGTCTTTCAACTTCCAGATCATTATTTTCCTGAGTTTCTAATTAACATAGAGGGAAATACCCAGGTCTTGAAATTTCACCTTAGAGGCTAAGGTGACTGAGACAGAAAGAGTGAGTATTGTGTTTTTCTTATTTTTTATTTTTTGCAAGTAAGTGGGTATCAGTGGCTTGCCCAAGGCCACACAGCTAGGTAATTATTAAGTGTCTGGGGCCAGATTTGAACTCAGATGCTGATGACTCCATAACTGGTGCACTATCCACTGTACCACCTAGCCACCCCAAGATTCAGTATTGTTAAAAAATCAGCCCTTTTCACAGTAGTGTAGTTATGAAATATTTTATTATTTTATTTGTAATAGTAGTGTACTTTGACAATGAGAATGTATATCACTGAATAGAATGTGCCAGTTTTCTTCCCAAATAAGACTGATGATCCTCTTGAGACAGGAAGAGCTGGCATGTTCTCTCAGTTTTGAAGGAAATCAAGAATTTTAAAGGGGTAGGGGTAAAGAGAAAATTATTTTTTCGCATGGATGACTCTCTTTGCAAGGGAATGTAGATAGGAAATGAATTTTCATATATGAAGAAAGAGAAGAAAACTTTCTTTGGACCATTAAGTAAGGAAGAGGAATGTAATCTATAAAGGAAAACTAGAAAGGAAGAGTATATAGCCTGCTTATGAATCTTACTCAGTGACAAAAAGAGTTACTGCATGATACGATAGTTCTAGGAGAATTTCAGTGTTGATTGAACAGGGGATGATGTGAACAGATGTGGTATGTGGAAAACTATGGAACTGAGCTGAGTAGAGAGGCAGTGCATATAAATCAGTCAGAAGATCACCACAACTGTCTAAGTTGAGAAAAATGTGATTATATGAATCAGTGTAAGAAGCAATTGCCCTACCAAGAACTCATAACAGTCATTGGTGAAGTAAAGGTGTAGGAAAAAATCAAGTGTTTTGCTTTCACAAGGGGGAGAAAGGGTATTGCCAGAATCTCACAAATGTTTGTGAGAAAACTACATTACAAACCTTGGATCTCTGGTCTTTGTGGAAACTCAAGAGATACCAACCTGTTTACATGAAGGAGAGAGTTAAGATAAATGGAAAAGGTGAAATAACTTTGCAGTGGTTGAATGGGACTCTATGCTATTGTCCTTTGCACCTGGAGAAGGAAGTAGCTATTCTTGCTCATTAGTATAATGAACAGGGTGAGGAAGAGGTAGGGGGGCAAATTTATCAATTAGATTTGTGACCCCACCCAATGACTGCTGCAAAGGGTTAAGAATGAAGCTTTGAAAATGCATCTAACACCTAGCGCTTTGGGGTTTGGGAGTCCCTCTTCCCTTTAGAACAGTGTGCTTTTTTATTAAGGTGCTTTTATTAAAAAAAACTTTTTAATCAATCTGGGCTAAGTATTCACCAGCCATTTATGACAAAAGGGATCCTTTATTATAACATTTCTGCAACAATGGATAACCCAAAAAAAGGCATACACTTGAAACCTGAAAGCAAAATCTTTTTATTCTCTGTCCCTAACTGCAAGTCCTTCCCCTGGTTGATAGCCCCCTTTGCACATATGAAAATCTGTATCTAATCAAAGACCTTGATACCTGTCAATTTAAATCTTAGGCTCCATTTTTTGGGTCACCTGTGATTATTGTGGAAAGAAAAACTGGCCACTTCTTGGATCAGTGAGTCAATTTAGCATTTACTAAACATGTATCTTATGTCAAGCACTCTGTTAAGCAATGGGAATATAAATAAAAGTCAAAACACTGTCATTCCTTGCCTCAGGGAAGTGACTTTACAGCCAGAGATACACATGATGTCTGTCCTTAGTCACCTCCTGAACTGGAGGTTTTTAAGTTTATGACTCTGCTCTCAAATCAAGGTAGACTGAAGGGGGTGATGAAGAATGAGACCCTTTAGTATCATTTGATAGAGTGATGAATATATATAAAACATTTATTGAGCTACTTGTAAGAACCATGTATTGTGCTAATGGATGATTCTAAAAGTAAGATAAAATAGACAAGTCTCTTTGCTAAAACAATTTATGATTTAATCATGGAAAAGGTCATACGAATGAGGAGTAGGAAGTGGTAGACCTGGGCATGGTTTAGAGTTCTTTCCTTAATATGAATAATAAAAACCTGCATAAAATATTCAGAGATCAGTCTGGAAAAGCATACAAACTAACTAGGTTAAATTACAATGTTGCCCCTAAAATATATAATATTCATAAAGATTTTCAGTACTCATATTTAGGCCATGCCAATATAACAAAAATATCATAGCTACTCCGAGTAATTTTCTAATTGTATCCTATAACAATGGCATTTTCAAAAAGAGACTTTGCAACAAAAACTGAGTAACAACAAAACATTTGGAAGTGAAGACTTGGGATATCAAAACATGATTCACTGAAATTTAAGAATGAAAAGGGTTATATTCAAAATTGACACTATATTATAAAACCAAGTCAGAAATATCAAAATCATTTAAAAAATAGAGATCAATGTAACTAGAGGCAGGACAAGGACAATGGAATGTCATATTCTATGTTTACTAAATCTGAAACCATAAATGATCTAGGAATGAAGTCCTCATTTGTAATAACTGTTGTAATAACTAAGAAACAGTGTTGGTGAAATTTAAATTAGACAGACAGTATATATACCATATTGGACACTAAATTTTAAATAGATTTGTGACCTTATTAAAACTATCACAAATAGAAAAATAGAAAATTTATCTCATTCAGTTATAGGGAAAAGATATATTTCTAAGGTATTCTGCAAAGATCAAGACATTATTGTTCCTGCCATACAATAGCTTAGTCAAGATCTCTACAAAGCATGGATTATCAGTTTCAGAATTAAATTAAAAACTATTGGTTTCCAGGGACAAGCGTTACTAAAGCAAATGGCTGAATTATAGCCATTCATGACACATATATGGCATCAAACACAAAGGAAAGATGAGTATCTTATTAGATGGCTATATGGCATTTTATAAGTCAGTCTTTTTCTGTGAGAAGCAAATTGTTCTCTGTGGCACTCTACTGTAATCACAAGCCTTCTTTTTTCTTGGGCATCATTGAAGTTAATACATAGGAATAAAAGATATTCATAGCAATCATCAGGTAGCATGAAATTTTATGGAACCTGTTGAAGCTTCATTCTTAGAACTTAAATCTCAACTCTTTTGGGAAGAACTAAGGTTAGATTTTTCCCATGATGTTGTAAACAGATATACAACTGTTTACATTTTAGAATTGATCTTTACCTTCCCTCTGGATTAAAAAACACAATAGAGACCTGCCACATTTTGGGAGATACTTATTTTTGTGCAAAGATTTTAAAAATTATTGGGAAAACGTCTTCTTGTATTATGATTTCCCATATCGGGCACCCAATGCCTTCTGGTCCACAGCCTGTATTACTGAAATATAATTATTGCAAAAGAAGGAAGGGGAAAAGTATAAAGTAAAAATGGATGTAAGGAAAGAAAGAAGCAAGGAAGAAAGAAAGATGGAAGGAAAGCAGAATGGAAAAAGTGAAAGAAAGACTACAGAAAGAAAAAGGTAAGATGATCCAATCAGTGCTCTGGTTCTACTGTTCATTATCTGAAGTTGTGCAGCATGGTACATCATGATTTCACTGGAATCATATATAGTTAAAATTTTGAGGACAGGTTTGAAATCTTAAAATTTGATTATTTTAAAATACAGTATTACTGTTATTGTATGAAGTGCTCCTTTTCTTCAACAACCTTCATATTGCATCATTTCATAAAAGTTTTTCCATGGTTTTCTGAATCCATTTCTTTGGTCAATTCTGACTTCACAAGATTTAGTAGCTTTCCAGATCACTTTACAGAATGTTTGGACCAATGACAGTCCTGCCATGCTTTCTCAATGTTTTTTTGCAAAGAAATTATATACTTTGGTGAGAAAATATGTATGTCTATATGTGAATGTCTGTGTAGTCTTCTTTAGGAGGGAAGAGGAAAAATTAAAAAAAGTATACAACTGAGTAAAGCAAAGAAAAGATGGAAAATTTTGAACACATTTTGTAGTTTTTATAATATGAACTCTCTTGAAATGAGAATTTATTGCATTTCATTTATAACTCACTCTTATGTTCTGCTATGCACATGACAGTTTTCTTTTCTTTCTTTAACTTTAAAATGAAAATAAAAAGAACTTTTAAAAATCAAAAATAAATAAAAGGAAGAAGGGGATTAAGTGACTTAGGAAAAGCCTTTTCTGCATTTAGTGATGCAAGGTGAAGATTTTTGTCATTCTTTTTTTATATGTGGTAGTTATTTTCCTAATATTTAACTATCAGTAACAAATGTTAGAGGCACTGTCGCAAAACTGAGAGATGAATGTTCTGCTTTGAATTGCTTTACCCCTAATGTGGAGCAAATTGGAACTATACAATCCAAAGGTTTATAAAACCACACATACCCCTTGACCCATCAATATCATCACCAGGTCTCAAACCAAAAATAAATTTTAAAAAGGGGAAAAGCACTTATAAGCACAAAAAATGAGAGCAACTGTTTTCTTATGTCAATGAATGGGATAAAGTCTGAAGTTTCTTCATAGAATATTATCGTTGAACTGAGGAGGCTAGGTGGTGCAATGGATAGAGCACCGGTCCTGGAGTCAGGACTACCTGAGTTCAAATCTGGCCTCAGACAATTAATAATTACCTAGCTAGCTGTGTGGCCTTGGGCAAGCCACTTAACCCCCTTGCATTGCAAAAACAAAAACAAACAAACAAAAAAAGAAATAGTTGAACTGTGTGTTATGTCTCTTCTGCCTCTCCTCCCCTGACAAGCAAAGCAAATTAATGTTACCTTCACTGAAATTTAAGGAGTAAAGTGACCCTGTCTTATCTGCAATGAAATCCAGATGGTTCTACATTCCTCATCCTGGAGGGGGAGAACCAGTCTCTCTTTGAATTATATGATTTTTATTTAGATTAGTTTATGAATTTAGATTGTAAAGACCACATTCCTAACTAATTAGGATGGGGGTGGGGAAGGAATCCTGTTAAGATAAATGGGTTTTGGATTCCTTACTTAGAGGCCTCACTCTCTCTCCTTGTTTTAAGGCAGAGTGGGGTCTGACTCTCAGGAACTGAATAAAAATTTTCTCTTGGTACCTTGAGAAATCTCTGAATTTTATTTAAGTGTGTAAATTTGACCCACCTAGCAACAACATTGAGATTAAGGGGATGCCCTTTCACTGGAGAAAGGCCCATCCACTGGAGAAATAAACTGGAGTATATGATTGATATTGGTAAATAAAAAAGAGAGCAAAGTTAGGTATAAAATAGATCGTTTCAATTTCATTAAATTAGAAAGATTTCATTAAAATAAAACAAATGTAACCAACAGTCGAAGAAAAGCAGAAAATTGGGAAAAACTTTTTATAGACAGTTTATGAGATAAAGATTTCACAGCTGACATATATGAAGAAGTTTCTAAAATTCTTAAGAGTATGAGTTATTCAGCAAGTGAAAAGTGGACAAAGGATATGAACAGGCAATTTCTTATTGAAGAAATCAAAGCAACTTTTAGATATAGGAAAAATGTTTTAAATCATTATTGATTAGAAAAATGCAAATGAAAACGTAGAAGTATCATTTTACATATCTTCAAGAATATGTCAAAAGTTAGAAATGGAAAGAACAAATGTCAGAGGGGGTGTAATAAAACTGGAATATTACTTTAGTGTTGGTGCAAATGTCAATACATTCAACAATTGTGCAAAGTAATTTGAAGTTATTCCCAAAGAGTTATTAAATTTTCTATGCCCTTTGACTGAGCAATAACACTATTTGACCTATTCTTTAGATAATTATTGAAAAAGGAGAAGAACCCACATACTATAAAATGTTTATAGCAGCTTTCTGTGATGGCAAAGAATTGGGAAACTGCAAGAATGCAAATCAGTTGGGGAATGATTGGACAAGTTGTTGTATAAATAAAACCTGGGGAGACAAACAAAACAAGGAAGCATAAAACGAACAGAATCAAGAAAACACTATGAACAGTACTAGAAAAACTATTTTAAGAACGACCCTTAATAAATATGACTTTTAGTAGTATGAATGCACGAAGAAAAACACTCCTACATACAGAGAAAGAACTAAAACATAATATCATGTACAGAATAATTTTATATTTATACACGTATACGTACACACATATACGTATAATTATTTATGTATACATATGTATACACACACATAAATATATATATATATATATATATATATGCATATACATACACTTATTGGTGTAGCCATCTCTCGGGCAAGGAGGTATAGCGAAAAATCAAAAGAATTTTATATGGCAATTATTTATATTTGAAAGGAATAGGATGCTTTGCATAGTGGAACTGCAGTTTAATGGACAATCATATTTTTTAATAGTACTGCATTATAGAAATGCTTGTTTCAATTCATAAATTGAAAATGAAATTAAATGACAAAAGAAACTGTTAAAAGATGATTGGGTGTGGTTGAACTGAAACAACAAAAAATGAATAAAACCAGGAGAATACTGTACAAAGTAGCAACAATATCATATCGATGATCAACTTTGAATGACTTAGCTATTCTCAACAACTGAGATGTACTTATGATCAAAAATGATATTCAACCCTTGAGAAGGACCTGAATACAAACTGCAGCACATCCTTTAAAACTTTCTTTCTTCTTGCTTCCTTCTTTCCTTTTCTCTCATTCTCTCTCCTTCTCTCTCCTTCCTTCTTTCCTACCTTCCTTCCTTCCTTCCTTCCTTCCTTCCTTCCTTCCTTCCTTCCTTCCTTCCTCCTTTCCTTTCTGTATTCATTTATTATCTTTCTCGGATTTTTTAGTCTACCATATCTTTCATAACATGACTACTATGGGAATATGCTTTCCATGACTACGCATGTATAGCTTATGTCAGACTGAGTGTCATCCAAATGAGGATGTTCAGTGGATGGAAGAGAATTTGGAACTCAAAAATTCAAAAGCGAAAACTTTAAATGGTTTTGACATCTAATTCTGTCAATATAAAAGACTAAATAAAATTTTGTTTTGTAAAAAGGAAAAGACTTCTGACTAAAGCAAATTTAACTTGTAGCTCAAAAATATTCTTCTCAACAATATACCTGGCAAATTATCCTCTGCTGTTATTTAGAAAATATATGGGATTTATTTAATCAGCTTTATGCATGAAACTCAAATAATCATGATAAATTCCACAATTCCACATGAAAAGTGATTTTTTTGGCCTCTTTGAAATGGTTTAGGAAAAGCATTTCCAAGTTTCACAGCATCACATGAAAATTTTTACAAAAATTAACCATGATTCTATGCAAAAAATATATTGCATACAAATGAAACAAGTAACAATATATAACCCTTCTTTTGTAGATCCACAATACAATGCAAAAAGCCTTTAATCCAGGGATTACACACACAAAAGAAATAATCAAAATAGAGTCTTAATAATGAACCTCAAAAACTCAATTTGAAAAAGTAAAATAATAGGAATCAAATGACAATTATGTGAAAGACAATGTTGACGAAATCATAAACCAGAATGTCTTGGATACTGCTAAAGTCATCCTAAGAAAAGAATTCATATTTCTACAAATAGTCATTAAGAAAATAGAAAAAGAGAAGCTCAAAGAAATCGAATATGCAAGTAAAACATTAAAAACCAAACAAATAAATAAAAATGAAATAAGTTTTAGAAACATATTGAAATTAGAAGAAAAAAGATATATTAAAAACATAAAACAATAAATGAAATCTAAAATTTATTCTTGGAAAAGGCAGTTAAAATAGATAAATCATTTTTTAAGCCAATTTGTAAAAGGAGGACAGCATCCCAAAATAGAAAATAATAAATGAATGTAGTTAAATGACAACAAAACTAAACAATTTCATGATAACAGTGAGAAAAAGGAATAAAGGAAACAATTTTGGAATATAAAATCCTCAAATTATTAAAAGACAAGATTGAGTTAATAAATAAATGAATTTCAGAAAAATATATAGAATTTGTTATAATGGAGCTTCCAAGGAAAAAGTCCAGATCCTTTCGAATTAATAGAAGAATTCTACCAAGCTTTTGGAAGAACAATTAGTACCAAAGTTTCCCAAAACATTCTAAAAAAACAAGGTATACCATCCCTTACCGGGACACTTTATGAGCAAATATCTTCCTAATCATGAAACTTTGGAAACATAAAACAAAGAAAACTATAGCCCTACATCAGTAGTGAATATAGACACAAAAAGATTAAACAATACTATGCAAATACACTGCCACAATTTTAAATCTATTTTTCCAACTACGTGTATTTATAGCTTTCAGAAATTATTTTTAGCAAGGTTTTGAGTTACATATTTTCCTCTCTCCCTCCTTTAACAACCCCTGCCCCCCGACAGAAAGAAATAAAATATAGATCATATATGAATAAGTATGCTAAACAGAAATCCATATTAACCATATGGTGAAAGAAGATTCAAATATAAATGTGGAAAAAATTAGAGAAAAATATCATAAAACATAAGACCTTTAAAAATATTGAAGATAGTAAGTGTTGGATTGCATTTAAATTCCATAATTTCATCACTGCATATGGATTGTATTTTCCATCACAAGTCCTTTAGAATTCGTTTTTATTACTGTATTGCTGAACTGAATGAGTTGATCATAGTTGTTCATCACCCTATGCTGTTATTTTTGGTTCTGCTCACTTCAGGAGTATCAGTTCATGCAAGTTTTCATAGGCTATTCTGAATTCCTATGACTCATTATTTTTTTTTTTTACGTTTTTGCAAGGCAAATGGGGTTAAGTGTCGTGCCCAAGGCCACACAGCAAGATAATTATGAAGTGTCTGAGGTCGGATTTGAAATCAGGTACGCTTGATTCCAGGGCCGGTGCTCTATCCACTATGCAACCTATCCTCCCCTTTCATTATTTCTTGTAAAATAATAGTGTTCCATCACATTCATATCCAACAATTTGTTCAGTTTATCCCCAATGTGGGAGAACCCCTAAAATTCTAATTCTTTGCCACAATGAAAAGAGCTGCTATATTATTGAACATGTGTATTTTGCTCCCTTCTTGTGGTATCTTTGGGACACAGATAAAGTAGTGGAATTTCTAGCTCAAAAGGTATATGTGTGTTTGTGTGTTTCTTTGTGTGTGTGTGGGGGGGGGGGTGTGTGTGTTTATCTCCAAAAAGGTTGGACCACTTCAGAACTCCACCAAAAGTGAATTGATATCCCAGTTTTTCCCCACATTCCCACAAGTTCAATTTTAGTCATATTGGCCAGACTAATTGGTATGAAGAGGTATCTCAGAGTTGCTTTCATTTGCATTTCCTTAAGCAGTAATGATTTAGAGCCCTTGTTCAACACAGTTCTTCAAGTGAGAATTGACATTTTTGGGGAAATGACTTCTTTACTTATAAATTTAACTCAGTTTTCTCTATATATTTTAGAAATGAATCCTTTATCAGAAACACTACTTCTAAAAATTGTTTCCCAACATACTGCTTTCTTTTTAATTTTGCTTGCAAAGATTGTATTTGTGGATAAACTTTTCAATTTAATGTAATCAAAATCATCCATTTTGTATTTTATATTTTTCTCTGTCTTTCCTTTTTTTCATAAGTGGTTCCCCTTTCCATAAATCTGACAGATGAACCATTCCTTGTTCTTCTGATTGGCTTATAATATCACCTTTTATGACTTAATCTTATAAAAATTTAGCCCTCACCTTGGTATAGGGCATGAGATGTTATCCATGACTACATTCTTCAAAAAATTCTTCCAATTGTCCCAGAAGCTGCTATCATACCTCAGAAACTAGATCCTTTGAATTTATCAAATGATAAATTATTATACTCATTTATTACTATTTCTTTTTTATCTAATCTTTTCCACTGATAGAATCACAATTTATCTAATAAATTAATCCTTATAATTAAGAAAGAATTATTATCAAGGTTTCAAAGATTCTAATTTTAGAAAAAAGAACTATAAAAAGCAAGACACCAAAACTAAATGATTATGTCAATAAACGAAGAAAAATCTTTGTAGAATTTTTGTACTCTTTCCTGCTGAAAATCCTATAACACATAGGCCCAGAAAAACATTGTTCAACTGCATGAAAAGAATCTATATTAAAATAAAATCAGGTATCATATAATATGGTAATAAACTAGGAACTTTATCAAGAAATTTGATTGTAAATTAAGGATGCCCAATTTACCTGTATCATTTGAGCTTTAGAAGTACTAGAAATAGCAACAAAATGAAAGAAATCAAAGCCATAAAGGTAATGAGAAGAAAAAATGATCCCTATGTGTTCATTATATAATGCTGTACTTGAAAAATCTTAGGAAATCAACTAAGATTTTAATCAAGCCAGGAAAATTGAAAGTTATATAATACGAATTCAACAAAGAATTCTACATGTTTTTAATATGGAATTTACAAAAAAGTCCTAACAGAAAGGGAAATCCCATTTTAAATGCTTGCTATTTTCTTCCTCTCTCTCTCTCTCTCTCTCTCTCTCTCTCTTTCTTTCTTTCTTTATTTCTTTTTAGGTTTTTGCAAGGCAATGTAGTTAAAGTGGCTTGCCCAAGTCCACAAAGCTAGGCTGGATTTGAACTCAGGTACTCCTGACTCCAAGGCTGGTGCTCTATCCACTGCACCACCTAGCCACCCCAAACTTAGAAAAGCTTCAAAAGGGATAACTACCTATAGACTGATGTATCAAAGTAACTGCATATCTGTATAGATTCAGTTACATGAGACTCCCTGAAGAAATGAATAAAAACAGAAAAAGGAAAAAGAATATTAAGTGAATATGACTAGGCAACTCAAACAGTTTTTATTACACCAGTCAGAAACTTTCTTACACTTGACAAGTCAACAAAAATTATTTAGATATTCAAGATATCTCAAATATCATAAGAAGTGATGAAAAGAAATAGGGATGAAAGGAAAATACCACACAGAGGCCTCTAACTGTATAGTAAGAAAACAATTATCAAAATCATCTGGTCTTGATTCTTTTTTTAAAACAGTGAATTTGATAACTGGATCAGACTAAACAAGAAAGAATCAAAACCCATAAATGAATTCCATGCACTAGTGTCTAGTAGTTTCTAGAAAACATAAATTATTTAGGAACAAATTGCCAGGAAAACAATAGATTCAAAATTGAAATGTGAATTATAAATTTAATGATCATGTTACCAAAAAAAAAGTTAGAAGTGAAACAGATTCAATTAGTATGATATACATGGGTAAAAAAAAAACTTAGACAGAAAGAAATAGAAACAATTACAAAAATGAAATATAAAATATTCTTTACATGAAACTTGAAAAACTTCTGCACAAATAAAATTAATGTACCTCAGATAAGAAAAGAAGTGAATAAATGGGAAGAAATCAATGAATCAAAATTCTGTATTAAAGACTTGGTATTCCAAATATAGAACTAACATATACATATATATATATATATATATATATGTATATATGTATATATGTATATACATATATATATGTATAATAGTTTTAAATAATAACTTTTTGACAAGGGAAAAGTGGTGTAAAGATATAAGCAAAATAGGAATGGTCAAAAGATGACTCATTTTGTTGGTATAATCTCTCCCTACATATCTTGGCTTTCTTCAGGAATGATCAACAACACTCATATTAGGCATTTGTCTCCAATATTGTTACATCAATTAGTACAATCAAAATAAGACAAGATTTGGAAAAAGCTTTGTAAGTCTTAAATGTTTATTATCTGTTTGTCACTATTTTCCCAGTGAATTAACAGTACTTAGAAAACATTTTAGGATGTTGAGTTTCACCCTGAAAAATGAATGATTTTCCTATTGTACTACAAATTTTCACTTAATATCAGATTAAAAGAAGTAAATTAAGCTAAAAATTTCGAAAGCATGATATCATGTCAATTTGAAATTTTACAATTTGCAGTTTGTTATTGAGCAGTGAAAGTAGGTGAGCATGGAATTGTGTTTTCATGCTACCAAGGAATTCAAGCTCAGAAGAATCCTGATGATCACGGAAGCAAGCAGAGAGAGATTTAGACTTCTCAAGGCCTCTGATAATCAGTAGACATTGAGCCCTATCCTTTCAGCTTTGAGACATGAGTTGCAAAGGGGCTGTGTTCCTCTCCTGATGTAGTGACACAATTTCTGGATTTTAAGGTAATATGTGGACAATAATTCCTATAACTTGTAAGAGGGTTCTATATATTTGTATAGGGAAGATAAAAAAGAAAACAAAACAAAACAAAACACAAGACACGTTGCTAGTCATTTCCCTCTTGCTACTTATATTGTGTTTATTTTAATTAAATGCTATTGCTAATGAAAAAAAGGGATGAGAAAATAGTCCTGAAAAGAAGAATGTTACAGTCTTCAAAATAACATTATTGAATTCTCTATGACATAAGAGATTCCTCTGTCTCAATGAAAATAACAGAAAGGCATATCAAAGCAACCCTAAGGACTCATCTCATATGTTGCAAAGTAAAAAGGATGATAAAGAATGACAGCAGTCAATAAATGTAGTCGTGGAGGCATGATAATCATACTAATGAATTTTGGTGAATTAAAGGGATAGGATAAGCATTTTGGAAACCAATTTAGAATAGAGTAAATTAAGTGAATAAATAATCCTTGCTACTTGATAAAGAGTGCTGCATGGATTCCACAAAATATCTTCAATCCTAGGAAATACCAATATACATCAAATTATTATACTTTTGTGATAGCGAAGAATTGGGAACAAAGTAGCAGTACATTGCTTGGGAAAATTAGTAAACAAACCAGGGTATGCAAGTGAAATGCAATGCCCAAGTGCATTGTCAATTTTTTTTCATAAGGGCCATGTACAGCAGAAAATATAGTATAGTCCTTTCTATCTCCATTCAATTTTCTCCAAAGTTCTATCATGTCTGGGTTTTCTAATATTCTATTTATTTCATTAACTTCCTTCTTGTTTATTTCATGGTTACATTAATCTAAATCTGAGAGAGTGAGGTTGAGGTGTCTTACCAGTAGGGTTTTGCTGTCTATGTCTTCCTGTAACTCATACAGCTTGTCCTCTAAGAATTTGGATGTTATTCCACTTGGTGCAGACATATTGAAATTGCTTCGTTGTCTATGGTACCTTTCAGGAGCATATAGTTTCCTTCCTTATCTCTCAATGAGATCTATTTTTACAGTTGCTTAGTCTGAGAAAAGGATGGCTACCCTTCCCCTTTTCACTTCAGTTGAAGGAAAACATATTTTGCTCCAATCTTTGACCGTTACTCTTTCTTTTTTAGTGTTTTTTCAAGGCAATGCTGTTAAGCAACTTGACCAAGGCCACACAGCTAGGTAATTATTAAGTGTCTTATGGCAGATTTGAGCTCAGGTAATCCTATCTCCAGGACTGGTGCTCTATCTACTGTTCCACCTAGTTGCCCCTTACTTTTACTCTTTATGTATCTCTCTACTTCAAAACAGTTTCTTGAAAGCAGCATATTGTAGGATTCTGGTTTGTAATCCTGTATGCTATTCACTTATGTTTTAAGTGTGAGTTAATCCCAATCACATTCAAATTTATAATTACTAATTCTTTATTACCCTTCATGCTTTTTTCCCCTCTGCTTGTATTTCCCCCCTTCCCCCCCTTATCCATTTTTCCTAGTATTTTATTTCTAAATACTACCAACCTCTATCCAGACCCTCTCCCCTTTTTGCCCCTTTCCCTTTTCTCTTCCCATCCTTCTGTTGGTTCCCCTTCTTTCTGGCCCTCCCTGTCCCATCACCTCCTCCCCTTTTCCCTTTGTAATACTTAGAAGGTAAAATGTTTTTTTAAGTTAACTGAGTTTGTGTGTGTGTGTGTGTGTGTGTGTGTGTGTGTGTGTAAGATAACTTTAAGCCAAGTCCGATCAGAGGAAGATTCAGGTGTTTCTCATCTCCTCCATTCTTCCCCTCTATTATCATAGGTCATTTTTAACTCTTAATGTAATGAGATTTACCCCATTCAATCCTCTCCCTCCTCTCCTCCCATTTCTGTCCCCCTTTTTAAGGAAAAAGTGTTTCTAAATCATTCTATATGTCATAGAAAATCCTGAGTATCCATCACCTCTGACTATGTATATTCTCTTTCATAGAGTTACAATTCTCATGAATTATGAGAATCTTTTTTGCATGCAAGGATATAGGTAGTTTCTCATGAGGTGTCCCAAAAAACAACCCCAAAGCCTTAGAAGTTCTATAAATGAGCCTTGGGCTGAGGAAATGAGTAAACAAGAGGAAAAGAATAATCTGACTACAGAGAATTACCTCAGTTCCATGGAAGATCAAAACACATACTCAGATGATGACAAAATCTAGCTTCCATGTCCAAAAGCTCCCATAGAAATAGAAAATGGTCTCATATTGTGGATGAGCTCAAAAAGACTTTGAAAAGCAATTAAGGGAGGTGGAGAAAAAATGGGAGGAGAATTGAGAGCAATGAATAAAAATCATGAAAACCAAATCAAAAGCTTGGTGAAAAATATACAAAAATATACTGAAGAAAATAATATGTTAGAAACCAGTTTAGCCTTAATGAAAAAAAGCAAAACAAAAGGCAAATGAGGAGAATAATGCCTTAAAAAGCAGAATGGGCCAGCTGGACAAGGAGATAAATAAAGCTCTCTGAAGAAAATAACTCCTTCAAATGCAAAATGGAACTAAAAGAAGCTGATGACTTTGCAAGAAAGCAGCAAGAAATAAAACTCTTCCAAAAAGTCAGAAATTAGAAGAAAATGTGAAATATTTCATTGGAAAAACTACTGACCTTGAAAACAGATCCAGAAGAAATAATTTGAAAATTATTGGGCTACCTGAAAGGCAAGACAAAGAAAAGATTCTAGAATTCATTTTTCAAAAAATAATACGGCAAAATTACCCCGAGATACTAAAAACAGAAGGTAAAAGAGAAATAGAGAGAATTCCCAGTCACCCTCTGAAAGGGATCCCAAAAGAAAAACTTACAGGAATATTATAGAAAAATTACACAACTCCCAAAGCAAAGAGAAAATTCTAAAAGCTGCCAGAAACATACAGTTCAACTGCCAATGCTCCATAGTCAGTATTACACAGGATCTGGCAGCATCTACATTAAGGGCTTGTATCTATTGGAATATGATATTCCAGGAAGGCAAAACTTCTGGCTTTACAACCTAGAATCAACTTCACAGCATAACTGTACATCCTCTTTCAGGGGAAAAGATGGATTTTCAATGAAACCAGGGCCTTTCAAACTTTCCTAATGAGATGACCAGAGCCAAGCTAGTGAACCATAGAAGGTGTGGAAGATAAGAAGTAACTATGAGGAACTTGATGATGTTGAATTGTTTGTTTTCCTGCACAGGAAGAAGATATTGATAACTCATATGAACGTTCTCATTTATAAGAGCTGTTAGAAGGAGTATATATAGACAGCTCACAGGAAGGAGAATATAATGGTATGATATAGTGAAAAGGTGGAGTCAATGGGTGATGTGGGAAAGTACTGGGAGAAAGGAAAAGGAGATGAAGAAGAAGCTGAGAGGTTTCACATAAGAGTCAAAAAAAAAGCTTTTTCAGTGGAGGGGAAGGGGGAAATCAAGGTGGAATGACTGAGCTTTCATTCTCATCAGAAAGGGCTTAATACTGTGAGGAAATCTGTCTTGGCCTGGAGAAGGATGGGAACAAATGGATGGGATGAGGGGGAATGCAGGGAGGTAAGGGGGGAATCGATGATAGAAGACAGGAAATATCAAGGGAGAGGGTATTCAAATGCAACATACTTTTGGACAGGTCCCGGATCAAAGGAGAGAGAGAACAGAATAAATGAGAGTGTAGAGAAATAGAGTGGAGGAACAGCTAGTAATAGCAACTGAGGGAAAAATATTGAAGGAACTTCTCTGGGGGACTTATGATAGGGAAAGCAACTCACCCCAGAGACAGAGCCATTGAAATCTGAGCAAAGACTAAAGTACATTTTTTTTGTCTCTCTATCATTGCGGTTTCCCATCTTCTTGGGGGTGAGGGGGTTTATGCTTATTCTTATGTTTATTCTTATATCATTCAGTTTACATCAATGAATGACATGGAAACAATGTAGAAACTGTCAGACAGCCTTCGGGGTGAGGGAAGGGAGGAGGGGGGAAAATTGTAGAATTCAGAGCCTTGCAAAAAATGATGGGTACATATTATTATTATTATTATTATTATATATAATTGGAACACAAAATATTAAAAAAAAGAAAAATAAAACTTTGGTTTGAAGAATTTTGCTGTGCAAGGTCTGACATATTATTAAGATAGGTAGCTAATTGGCAGTTCTTCGAATCCTGGGCTTGGAAACAGAAATAGTTGAGTTCAGATATGATCTTCGACATTTCCTTGGTCTGTAATACTCAGGGAGTCTCTTAAGTTTGCCTTTCCTTCCTTCCCTCTCCTCTCAAATGAGGTTGATAATCACATTTACCATAGGGCTTGGTAGTGATGATCACATGGGTTCACTCTGGAGCAGGAGGAGGTTGCAGTATTGGGCTCAGGAAGGAATCCATGAGTCAGTTTGTGCATCTCCTGAGAATGTGGAGCCACGGGGAAGAGGTGGACTACTAGGCCTTCCTTGTGACACTGCATCTAGATGTATCTTTCCTGAATTTCCTCTTGTTATTCAGGAGGAGGATAGTATTGGTGAAGTCTCTAGAACAGGAAAAGGTTTCAGTATTCATTCTAGGAAGAAGCCTAAACAATTGCATTCCCTGCTGTAAAGCTCTCAATTAATTTTTCCTAGTTTCTATAGTCTGAGGGACTTTCATTGTTATAACATTCCTTGTTATTCCAACTTCTCTTCCTTCTGATATTCATATGTTGTACGGGCTCTCCTCTCACTGATATCTCTTCTTCTAAGTGGCCTGCCAGAATTAATGCTATTCTCTGTGGCATCTTCCAGACCAGACATTCTATGTTCCAAGCTCTCTAATCGTCTTGTTCATCTATGCTCTTAGGTTTTATACTAATCTGTGCTTTTTACCAGTTTTTCCAATTGATTTTTTTAGTATTTTTTACTATTTAGCATTTAGTATTTAGTACTAGTATTTCTGTATCAAACTGTGTGCACAATCATTTCCCACAATGATCAGTTTTCTCATATTACTCAATCTGATGCTTCATAATTGTTTTTAATTAGTATTTCTCTAACCAAAAGTGTTTTGAAACATTTCTTCATATGTACATAGACAGTTCTGATCACTCCATGTCAAAAGATCCTGTTTATACCTTTTAATATCTTGATTTCTCACAAATTTCACTCACTTATTTATGTATTTAAGGAATGAATGTGTCATTAGTATCACTAGATGGAAAAAGTTGTTTCCCAGTTTTCTGCATTGCTTCTGACTTAGTTAAAATTGGTTTTGTATGTGCAAGACTTTTTTTTTACTTTAATGTAATCAGAACAATCAGTTTTGCATTTTACACCACTTTCTGTCTCTTATTTGGTCATATTATCCTCCTTTTGGCATAGATATGACAGATAAACTATTCTTTGTTCTCCTATTTGGCTTGTTGTAATACACTTTATGTCTTGATCTTGGACCCATTTCAACCTCATTTTGGCAGAGGGTGTGAGATATGGACTTATGCCTAGTTTCTGTCGTGCTCTACATTACTGCATTCCCAGGAGTTTTTTTTTATCAAATAGCAAGTTGTTAATCCCAAAAGTTGGAGTCTTTGGTTTACTAAACAGTAAAATACAATATTCATTTATTACTTCTTTTGTACTTATTCTATTCCACTGATCCAACACTCTTTTTCTTATCCAGTTCCAAACAGTTTTAATAATTGCTGCTTTAGAATACAATTCTAAATCTTGTAAGGCTAGGTTACCTTCCTTTTATTTTTTTCATTAATTCCTTTGGTATTCTTGTTCTTTTGTTCCTCCAGATGAATTTTGCCACCACTTTTTCTAATTCGATAAAATAATTTTTGAGTATTCTGACTGGTGTGACCCTGATACATAATTCTACTTCAGTAGAATAATAACTCTTTTAAAGGAAGGTCTGCAAATACTTTTGCAGTTCTTTTATTTTCATGATTTCCCTTGATATTCTAGATATCTTACTTTCCCCAATTTTGTTGTTTGTAAAGTATTATCTTGGTAATTTGATAGTCATGACATTAGAAGTATAATTTAATTTTGATAACATTGTCATTTTTGCAACATTTGTATGAACTGGGTTTGGGATTTAGATTGTTCATATTTTTAAATTGGTATTTTATAATTGAATCTATGGAATTCATTTCTTTGTGTGTTTTGGGAGGTTGAATGCCTGATAGTTTATGCATTTCATAGTTATTTATAACAAGACTTCCTTTTCTCCTTTTGTATTGTTCTTATAATAAAACTGAATTATTGTTGATTATTGAGAATTTATTCTGTAGCCTAGGAATTTGTTGACTATTAATTGTCTCAATTAGTATCTTTACAGAGGACAGAGACAAGGTGGCAGAGTAAAGGAAGGGATTCCTCAAGCTTTCCTCCAAACCGTTCCAAATACCTTTCAATTAATGACTCTAACCAAATTCTAGAGTGACAGAATCCACAAAAAAGACTTAATGAAATAATTTTTCATCCCAAGACAATTTGGAAGGGTCTGTCACATCTGGGTTAGACAAGGCAGTCAGCACAGCCTGGTTTAATACAGAGCAAATAGGCTCCAGCCCTGCAATAACAGACTGTGGGGCACCTCCTTCCAGATGGTGAGAGTTTCTAGATCCCTCAGTCCAGAGATTGCCAAGTACAATTGGGAAGGTGAGTAGGAAAGTCAGTGCAAGCCTCAGTACAGACCCGGTCCCAGGAGCAATCTTAGTGAGACACTCAGTAGTTGCTTCCAGGATTCTATGACTTCACCCATACACATATGCAGGTCTTGGTCTGAGATCTCATTCTCAGGAAGAGGAGCAAAAGTGCAGTAGAGCTTACTGTCTGCAGTGAAGCAGAAACTCTCCTCACAGTTCCAGGGCAGAAAGAAGTGTTTGTGTTCATCCAAACATCATAGCACAGGCCAAAAGAGGAGGCATAGCCTCTTGTGAAATCTTGAAAGAATTGAAAACTTGCAGTCACCTTGTTGGGGGCTGGCCCAGAAAACACCTAAAAAACCCCTCAAAAGCTTGGGACAATGCATCTTCCACCCTGGAAGCAGAGCCTCACCTTAAAAAAGAGTTAAAATCAAGTCATAGGCTGGGAAAATAAGCAAACAACAGAAGAAAACAAATCCAACCATAGACAATTACTTTGATGAAATGGAGGCTCAAACTATATTTTCTGAACATAACAAAGGCAAAAGTTCTGAATCCAAATCCTCCAAGAAAAATATGAATTAGTCTCAGAGTATGGAACAACTCAAAAATGATTTTAAAAGTCAATTATAGGAAGTAGAGGAAAACATGGGAAGAGAAGTGAGAATGATGTGGGAAAATCATGAAAACTCAGTCATAAGCTTGGTGAAGGAGGTACTAAAACATACTGAAAAACTTAACATCTTAAAAACCATACATGACCAAATGGAAAAAGATGTCCAAAAAGCCAATGAGAAAAAGAATGCCTTAAAATGGAAAAAGTGACAAAAGGAAAGGAGATAAAAAAGTTCACTGAAGAAAATAACTTCTTAATAAATAAAAGATGATGATTTTATGAGAAATTACAAAACAATAAAACAAAAAAATAAGAAGAAAAAACTAGAAGAAAATGTGATATACATGTCATTTGGGAAATGACCTGGAAAACAGATCTAGGAGAGATAATTTGAAAGTTATTGTACAACTTGAAAATCATGACCAGAATAACTTAGACATAATTTTTCAAGAAAATATCAAGGAAAACTGTACTGATATTCTAGAAGCTGCAGGCAAAATAAAAACTGAAAAAATACACCAATCAATTCATTAAAGAGATGTGTAAATCAAAACTTTCAGCAATATTAATAGTCCAATTTCAGAGCACCTATTTCAATGAGAGAATATTGCAAGGAGTCAGAAAGACATAATTTTATTATTGTGAATCCAGAGGGAGGATAACACAAGATTTAACAGCTTTCACATTAAGACTCATGCTTATTTTTGCAATATGAATATTGTAGTAGTATTTTTCATGAAAACACATTTTAACCTATATTAAATAATTTGTTTTCTCAGTTTGAGGGGATTGGGCAGGAAGGAAAAGAGAGAATTTTGAACATAAAGTTTTAAAAGCAAATGTTCAAATTTATTTTTTGGGTAGAATTAAGAAAAAATAAAATAAAATAAATTCAAGTTTGAAAAAAGCAAAAAGAAAATCAAATTACCAGTTTGAAAAATGAAAAAGTTTAATCACCAATAAAGAAGTTAAAATAACAATTCAGGACTATTTTGCCCAAATGGTATGCCAATAAAATTGGCAATCTAAGTGAAATGGATGGATATTTACAAAAAAAAATACACTGCACAGAATAACAAACTATGAAATTAAAGGTTTATGTAAACCCATTAATGAAAAAAAGAAATTGAACAACCATCAGTGAACTTCCTAAGAAAGAGTCGACATGACCAGATAAATTTACAATTGAACTATACCAAATATTGAAACACAATTAATTCTAATTCTATATTAGTCATGTGAAAATATAATCATTCTTTCTAATCAGTATGTTGTTGGTACCTAAACCACAAATAATCAAAACAGTGAAAGAATATTACACACTGATTTACCTTTTGAACCCAAAAATTTTAAATACAATATTAAAAAATTAAATAAAATAATAACAAAGCAATTAGAGTAAGATATTCCTAGGATAAAACGCAAGGATCAGATAGACATTATACTAGGAACGAAGGTTTGTTCAATATTAAGAAAATTATTATCATAATTTACTATATCAATTGTAAAACTATTGATTATGTCAATAGATGCTTATAAAGCTTTTTTACAAAATATAGCATCTAATACTATTAAAAATATGAAAGAACATCAATATAAAGGAGGCATTCCTTAAAATGAGAAGCAGCATATATCTAAAACCACTAAAAAGTATTATATGAAATGTTAATAAGCAGAAGCAATCACCATAATATCAGAGGTGAAAGAAGGATATACATTATCACCACTATTATTCAATACTGTACTATAAATATTAGTCATTGGACTAAGAGAAGAAAAAGAAATTGAAATAGAATGAACCGCAAGGAAACAAAACCCTCACTTTTTGCAGATGATATGATGATATGTGGAAAGAATTCTAGAAAATCTTCTAAAAATGTATTAAAGCAATTAACAACCTTTAGTAACTTTTCAGGATACAAATTGAACCCAAAAGGTCATCGCATTTCCAACAAGGACCAGTAACACAGACAGAAAGAGAAATTCAAACTTAAATAACTACCAAGTTTTTAACTACCAAGAAAAAGTAAAAACTATATCAGCAATAAGACAACCAATTTTAATAGAAATAAAATCAGATTTAACAACTGAAAAAATAACAATTACTAAGGGACTAACTTATCTATTACTACTTGTATTTCTACATAAATTAATCTACTTATTCACTACCATACAAATCAAACTACCAAAATTATTTTATTGAGCTATAAAAATTTTTTTCTGAATTTTCTGATTTCCAATTTCTCTCCTTTTCACAAACCCCTCTGCCAACCAGTGTAAATGGAAAGAAAAATATAAAGTATTCATATAAAGACATGCAAAATATTTTTCCATACTTGCCAGGTTACAAAAAATAGTCTAAGAATAATTAGGTTAGTGTGAAAAAAGCATGCTTCAGTATTCTTCTGTTCTATCATTAGACTTGGATAGCTTTTTTCATTATAAGTCCTTTGGAAATGTTGTAGTTTGTTCTAATGATTTGAGTAGTTAAGTTGATCACATATGATCATCATTACAATATTGCTGTTACTATGCACAATGTTCTCCTGCTTTTGTTCACTTTACTTTGCATCTATTTAAATAAAGCTTCTCAGGTTTTTCTGAAATCATCTCCCTCATTATTTCTTATATCACAAATATTATATTACTTCACAATCATAAACACAGCTTGCTTAACCATTCTCCAATTGATGGACATCCCTTTAACAAACTGCAGCACATCCTTTAAAACTTTCTTCTTGCTTCCTTCTTTCCTTTTCTCTCATTCTCTCTCCTTCTCTCTCCTTCCTTCTTTCCTTCCTTCTTTCCTTCCTTCCTTCCTTCCTTCCTTCCTTCCTTCCTTCCTTCCTTCCTTCCTTCCTTCCTTCTTTCCTTTCTGTATTCATTTATTATCTTTCTCGGATTTTTTAGTCTACCGTATCTTTCATAACATGACTACTATGGGAATATGCTTTCCAAAACTACACATGTATAGCTTATGTCAGACTGAGTGTCATCTAAATGAGGATGTTCAGCAGATGGAAGAGAATTTGGAACTCAAAAATTCAATAGTGAAAATTTAAAATGGATTTTACATCTAATTCTGTCAAAGACTAAATAAAGTTTTGTTTTGTAAAAAGGAAAAGACTTCTGACTAAAGCAAATTTAACTTGTAGCTCAAAAATATTCTTCTCAACAATATACCTGGCAAATTATCCTCTGCTGTTATTTAGAAAGTATATGAGATTTATTTAATCAGCTTTAAGCATGAAAACCAAATAATCATGATAAATTCCACAATTCCACATGAAAAGTGATTTTTTTGGCCTCTTTGAAATGTTTTAGGCAAAGCATTTCCAAGTTTCAAAGCATCAGATGAAAATTTTTATAAAAATTAACCATGGGTATATGCAAAAAATATATTGCATACAAATGAAACAAGTAACAATACATAATTCCTCTTTTGAAGATCAAAAATGCAATGAAAAAAAGCCTTTAATCCAGGGATTACAAACACAAAGGAAATAATCAAAATAGAGTCTTAATAATGAAACCCTAAAACTCAATTTGAAAAAGTAAAATAATAGGAATCAAATGATAATTATGTGAAAGAAAATGTTGACTAAATCATAAACCAGAATTTCGTGGATAATGCTAAAGTCATCCTAAGAAAAGAATTCATATTTCTACAAACAGCCATTAAGAAAATAGAAAAAGAGAAGCTCAAAGAAATGGAATATGCAAGTAAAACATTAAAAACCAAACAAAGAAATAAAAATGAAATAAGCTTTAGAAATATATTGACATTAGAAGAAAAATATATATTAAAAAACATAAAACAATAAATGAAATCTAAAATTGATTCGTGGAAAAGGCAGTTAAAATAGATAAATCATTTTCTAAGCTAATTTGTAAAAGGAGGACAAAATCCCAAAATACAAAATAACAAATGAATGAAGTGAAATCACTACAAAACTAAACAATTTCATGATAACTCAACAGTGAAAAAAAGGAATAAAGGAAACAATGTTGGACTATAAAATATTCAAATTATCAAAAGACAAGATTGAGTTAATAAATAAGTGAATTTCAGAAAACTAAATAGAATTTGGTATAATGGAGCTTCCAAGGAAAAAGTCCAGATCCTTTTGAATCAATAGAAGAATTCTACCAAGCTTTTGGAAGAACAATTAGTACCAAAGTCTCCCAAAACATTCTAAAAAAACAAGGTATACCATCCCTTACTGGGACACTTTATGAGCAAATATCTTCCTAATCATGAAACTTTGGAAACATAAAACAAAGGAAACTATAGCCCTACATCAGTAATGAATATAGACACAAAAAGATTAAACAATACTATGCAAATACACTGCAGCAATTTTTAATCTCTTTTTCCAATTATGTGTATTTATAGCTTTCACCAATTATTTTTAGCAAGGTTTTGAGTTACACATTTTCCTCTCTCCCTCCTTTAACTACCCCCTCTCCCGACAGAAAGAAATAAAGTATAGATCATATATGAATAAGTATGCTAAACAGAAATCCATATTAACTATATTGTCAAACAAGATTCAAATCTAAATGTGGAAAAAATTAGAGAAAAATATCATAACACATAAGAACTTTAAAAATATTGAAGATAGTAAGTTTTGGATTGCATTTAAATTCCAAAATTTCATCACTGGATATGGATTGTATTTTCTAACACAAGTGTTTTAGAATTCGTTTTTACTACTGTATTGCTGAACTGAATGAGTTCATCATAGTTGTTCATAACCCTCTGCTGCTATTTTTTGTTCTCCTCACTTCACGAATATCATTTCATGCAAGTTTTTATAGGCTATTATGAAGTCCCATGTGTCATTATTATTTTTTTTAAGTTTTTGCAAGGCAAATAGGGTTAAGTGTCTTGCCCAAAGCCACACAGCAAGGTAATTATGAAGTGTCTGGGGTCGGATTTGAAATCAGGTCCTCTTGATTCCAGGGCCGGTGCTCTATCCGCTATACAACCTATCCTCCCCTTTCATTATTTCTTGTAAAATAATCGTGTTCCATCACATTCATATCCAACAATTTGTTCCGTTTATCCCCAATTGTGGGAGAAGCCCTAAAATTCTAATTCTTTGCCACAATGAAAAGAGCTGTTATATTATTGAACATGTGTATTTTGTACCCTTTTTGTGGTATCTTTGGGATACAGATAAAGTAGTGGAATTTCTAGCTCAAAAGGTATATTTGTGTGTTTGTGTGTGTGTGTGTGTGTGTGTGTGTGTATTTATCTCCAAGAAAGGTTAGCCCACTTCAGAACTCCACCAAAAGTGCATTGATATCAGTTTTCCCCACATTCCCATAAGTTCAATTTTAATCATATTGGCCAGACTAATTGGTATGAAGAAGTATCTCAGAGTTGCTTTAATTTGCATTTCCTTAAGCAATAATGATTTAGAGCCCTTTTTCAACACAGTTCTTAAAGTGAGAATTGACTTTTTTGGGGAAATGACTTCTTTACTTATAAATTTAACTCAGTTTTCTCTATATATTTTAGAAATGAATCCTTTATCAGAAACACTACTTCTAAAAATTCTTTCCCAACATACTGCTTTCTTTCTAATCTTGCTTGCAAAGATTGTATTTGTGAATAAACTTTTCAGTTTAATGTAATCAAAATTATCCATTTTGTATTTTATACTGTTCTCTGTCTTTCCTTTTTTCATAAGTGGTTCCCCTTTCCATAAGTCTGACAGATGAACCATTCCTTGTTCTTCTGATTGGCTTATAATATCACCTTTTATGACTTAATCTTATAAAAATTTAGCCCTCACCTTGGTATAGGGCATGAGATGTTATCCATGACTACATTCTTCAAAAAATTCTTCCAATTGTCCCAGAAGCTGCTATCATACCTCAGAAACTAGATCCTTTGAATTTATCAAATGATAAATTATTATACTCATTTATTACTATTTCTTTTTTATCTAATCTATTCCACTGACAAAATTACAATTTATCCAATAAATTAATCCTTATAATTAAAGAAAGAATTATAATCAAAGTTCCAAAGAATCTAATTTTAGAAAAAAAGAACTATAAAAAGAAAGACACCAAAACTAAATGATTATCTCAATAAACGAAGAAAAATCTTTGTAGAATTATTTCACTCTTTCCTGCTGAAAATCCTATAACACATAGGCCCAGAAAAACATTGTTCAACTGCATGAAAAGCATCTACATTTAAATAAAATCAGGTATCATATAATACTGTAATACACTAGGAACTTTCTCAAGAAATTTGATTGTAAATTAAGGATACCCAAGTTTACCTGTTTCATTCGAGTTTTAGAAATACTAGAAATAGCAACAAAATGAAAGAAAGAAATCAAAGCCATAAAGGTAATCAGAAGAAAAAATGAGCCCTATGTGTTCATTATATAATTTTTATATAATTCATTATATAATGCTGTACTTGAAAAATCTTAGGAAATCAACTAAGATTTTAATCAAGCCAGGAAAATTGAAATTTATATAATATGAATTCAACAATGAATTCTACATGTTTTTAATAAGGAATTTACAAAAAAGTCATAACAGAAAGGGAAATCCCATTTTAAAAGCTTGTTCCATTCTTCCTCTCTTCCTCTCTTCCTCCCCCCCTCTCTCTTTCTTTCTTTCTTTCTTTCTTTCAATCTTTTTAGGTTTTTGCAAGGCAATGGAGTTAAAGTGGGTTGCCCAATTCCAAAAAGCTATGTCGGATTTGAACTCAGGTTCTCCTGACTGGTGCTCTATCCACTGCACCACCTAGCAACCCGAAACTTAGAAAAGCTTCAAAAGGGATAACTACCTATAGATTTACATATCAAAGTAACTGTATATCTGTATAGATTTAGTTACATGAGACTCCCTAAAGAAATGAATAAAAACAGAAATAGGAAGAAGAATATTAAGTGAATATGACTAGGCAACTTAAACAGTTTTTATTACACTAGTCAGAAACTTTATTAAACTTGACAACAGTCAATAAAAATTATTTCGATATTCAAGATATCTCAAATATCATGTGAAATGATGAAAAGAAATAGGGAAGAAAGGAAAATACCACACAGAGGCCTCTAACTGTATAGTAAGAAAACAATTATCAAAATCATCTGGTATTGATTCTTTTTTAAAACAGTGAATTTGATAACTGGATCAGACTAGACAAGAAAGAATAAAAACCCATAGATGAATTCCATGCACTAGTGTCTAGTAGTTTCTAGAAAACATAAGTTATTTAGGAACAAATTGCCAGGAAAACAATAGATTCAAAATTGAAATGTGAATTATAAATTTATTGATCATGTTACCAAAAAAAAAAGGTTAGAAGTGAAACAGATTCAATAAGTATTATATACACGGGTAAAAAAAAACTTAGACAAAAAGAAATAGAAGCAATTACAAAAATGAAATATAAAATATTCTTTACATGAAACTTGAAAAAATTCTGCACAAATAAAATTAATGTATCTCTGATAAGAAAAGAAGTGATTAAATGGGAAGAAATCAATGAATCAAAATTCTATAATGAAGACTTGGTATTCCAAATATAGAACTAACATATATATATATATATATATATATATATATATATATGCATAATAGTTTTAAATAATAACTTTTTGACAAGGGAAAACTGGTGTAAATTTATAAGCAAATTAGGAATGGTCAAAAGATGACTCATTTTGTTGGCATAATCTGTCCCTACATATCTTGGCTTTCTTCTTGTCATCAGACTTGGCTTAAAGTCAACCTACACATACTCAGTTAACTTATAAAACATCTATGAAAAGAACCTCAGCACAGTTTTCCATAATAATTTTTATAATATTGTATCAAGAGTAGTTTTATCGTAGTTTTCAGGTAGTCTGACTTTTTTATATTATTTCTCCTCCATCTACTCTCTAGATCATTTGTTTGACTGATGAGTTATTTCACTTTCTCTTCTATTTTTTCATTTTTTTTGATTTTGTTTACTTTTTTCTTGGAGTCTTAAAAATCATCAGCTAAGGGACAGTTAGGAGGTATACTGGATAGAGCACCAGCCCTGGAGTCAGGAGGACCTGAGTTCAAACCTTATCCCAGACATTTAGTTATTCCATAGCTGTGTGACCTTGAGCAAATCACTTAACCCCACTGCCTTGTAAAAACAAAAACAAAAAAAAATTATTACATCTCCTCACCCAATGCAATTATTTTCTTCCCTCAGTGTTTGATTCTACAATTCAAATTGACTGACTTTCTTTTCACAGTTTTCTTGACTTTCTTGATTGCTCTTATTTTATTTCTAATTTATTTCTCAATTTCTCTTACTTGATTTTTAAGGTCCTTTTAAATTTCTTACAAGAACTCTTTTTGTGCCTGGAAGCATTTGAGATTTCTCATTGAAACAGGAGTAATTTTTTTAGCTACATTATCTTCCTCTGAACCTGAACCCTGATCTTCCTTAGCACTATAGTACTTATCTACGGTTGAGTTCTCTCTCCTTTGCTTGTTTATTTTAATTTTAACTTCCTTTTTAGCTGCTGTTAGCATAATCTAGTCCTAGTACTTGTCGTTTCTTTTAGCAAATACTATCCATCACAATCCCATACTAATATTTGTTTAGCCATTCCCCAACTTATGGATATCACAAAGCTTTTCAATTATTTGGCCATCACAAAAAAAGAGCTGAAAAAAATGTTTATTTTATCTTTTTTCTTTTCCTTTGATATCTCTGGGATGCAGACCTAGTAGTGGTATTGATGTGGCAAAGCATATGCAGTTTTATAGGCCTTTGGTCATACTGTCAAATTGTTCTCCAGAATAGTTGGACCAGCTCAGTTCACAATTAGAACAACAATGTTGCTTTAATTACATCTTCATTGGTGATATATTCATTCTTTACATTTTTGATACTGGTAATTTGGTTTTATTTTCTTAATCAAGCTAACCAATACTTTATATATTGTATTGATTTTCTCATTCAACCAGCTACTAGTTTTATTCATTAGTTCAATTATTGTGGCTTTTTACTTTCTATTTTATTATTTACTCTTCTGATTTTTCAAGATTTCTGTATTGTTATTAACTGGGGATTTTTAATTCATTCTTTTCTAGTTTTTTTTTTTAAATTGCATGCCCAATTCATTGATTGCCTCTTTCTTTTTTATTTATTTTATATATTTATTTTTATTTATTAAAAATGTACATTTTCTTCTGAGTACTACTTAGGTTGCATTCCAGTTTTGGTATTTTGATTCAGTGCTGCCATTTTCTTTAGTTAAATTATTGATTGTTTCTATGATTTGTTCTTTAATCCACTCATTCTGTAGGATTAATTTCCAATAAATTTTTATCTATCCTTCTAAAGTCTTTTATCAAATGTAATTTTAAATTCATTATAATCCAGAAAGGGTGCATTTCATATTTTTGCCTTTTCTGTATTAGTAAGGTTTTTAATGACCTAACACAAGGTCACTTTTTAAGGGACCATGTACAAGCTGAAAAAATGTATATCCTTTTCTATTTTCATTCAGTTATCTCCATATCTAACTTTCACAAAATTCTGTCATCTCTTTAACTTCTTTCTTGTTTATTTTATGGCTAGATGTATCTAGCGCTCAAAGGGGAATGCTGAGATCCGTTATTAGAAAAGATTTACCATTTCCTTCTATAACTCATTTAGCTTTTTCTTTGAGCATAAGAATGCTAAGCTATTTCATCTTCATATGTTTAATATTGATATTATTTAATTGTTTATGCTACCTTTTAGCACAGTATAGTGTAATCAATTATCTTTTAATTAGGTCTATTTTTTCTTTTTGCTGTGTTTGAGGTCATTATTTCTACCCCTGCCTTTTTTCCCTCAGCTGAAGCATAATGGTCTACTCTGGCTCTTAATAGGAACTCTGAGTATGTCTATTTCAAGTATGTTTCTTGCAAACAGCATGTTGTTAGGTTCTAGTTTCTTATGTCTTCTGCTATCTTCCTCCACAAAATGGGTGAGTTCATCTCATTCAAACTCACAGTTATAACTGCTGTTTTCCCCTCCATCCTGTTTTCTTCTGTTTATCCTTCTGTCTCTCTTTTTATACACTGTCCGTCCTCAAAAGCTTGTTTTGGTTGTGACCAATGCATTCCTTAATCTGTCCTCCTTTTATCACCAATTTTCCTTCCACTTAAGGTTCTCTCCTACTTTCCTGTTGGGTAAGACAGATTTTTATGCCCAATTGGTTGTATATATACTTCCCTCTATGAACCAGTTCTGATGAGAGTGAAGTTCAAGCACTGCCTGTCAACCCTCATTTTCCCCTCTAATGGAATTCTTTTTTTTTTAGGTTTTTGCAAGGCAAGTGGGGTTAAGTGGCTTTCCCAAGGCCACACAGCTAGGCAATTATTACATGTCTGAGGGCGGATTTGAACTCAGGTCCTCCTGACTCCAGGGCAGGTGCTCTATCCACTGTGCCACCTAGCTACTCCTCTCCACTGTAATTCTAATGTCAAAACTTGCTTGTGCCCCTCTTTTATGTAAAATAATTTTCCCTATTCTTCCTCTCCTTTTTCTCCTCCTAATGCATCCTTTCTTATCCCTTCATTTTTTTTGAGATCATCCCAACATTCTATGTGGAGCCCCTTTTAGAATGCCCTCACTCTGTATCTGTACTTCACAGTGTCTCCTTCCTTCCCCAGAAACTCTTACCGTATGACTCTCAGGGCCAGGGTCCTCCCCTCCCTCCCAAATTCCATGGATCCATCTGCAATCATTCCTTTTATATTTTTTCTGCATCTGTGTATGAATGTTCTCATCTCCCCTTTCCTAAGTAGGGATTGCTTCTTTCATTGCACTTGTATCCCCAACACCCAGCATAGGTGCTTGGTAGCAACTTACATGGCTGGAGGTTGGGAAGTAATGAAGATGACCTAAGGCCCACTTGGGGTCAGCCAGTTCTCAAGCCAGGAGCCACCCTGCCATCCTACCCCCAATCAGTTGAATGACCTCCATTGTCCTCATCCTGGCTTTCCCAAACCTCTTGCTCTTGGATTCACCAGCATGAGGCATACAGTGTCCTCTTAGGTGTCTTTTTCTGGCTCACAAAGACTGGTCTTCTCTGGAGCTGTCGGGAAGGCTGGAAACTTTTTTTTTTTTTTTTAGCTTTTTGCAAGGCAAGTGAGGTTAAGTGGCTTGCCCAAGGCCACAGAGGTAGGTAATTATTAAGTGTCTGAGACCGGATGTGAACGCAGGTACTCCTGAATTCAAGGCCAGTGCTTTATCCACTACGCCAGACCAAGAATGCTGGAAACTTTTAAGTCATCCCCCAAGATGTCTCTTTGCCTTCACATGGGCTGGCTAGACCACATTCTCCATTCCATTCTATTTTTAGCTCAGGAAGACCTTGGAGAGTAAAGGTCTGCTCAGTCAAAGCATGACATGGACCTGGGATGGGGCTCATAGCTCTGGGCCCATGGGGTCAGTGGGATGGTGTCTTCATTCAGAAGGGCTTTACCTGTCCTGGGCCCACGCTAAGAGCTCTTTTCTTGAGTCTGCCTCTCTTCTCCAGCAACACTGCCCTCATTGGTGGCCACCACTTGCCTCGGAGTGCTTGGCCAACTCCTCAGTAGGCTGCTAGGCTAGCTGCTGCCAGCTGGAGGCTTTGGGCAACTCTGGGCCTGGCTCTTGCCACTAAGCCCCCCTACTTGGGCTTCCAGGCCAGCGATGAAAGTAGTCTTAGAACCAAAATGTCATAGGAAGAAAGGACCTTAGCACCTAGAATGAAGAACTAGAAGAAACCAGGGAACAGAGGCTACTGGGGAAATTGGGGACCTCAAAGCACTGGGTCATTGAATGGGAGACATGACAGGGCCATCTATGGACACACATACACAGTCCATCGGAGCAAGAAGGAACCTGAGAAAATGGTGGAGCTCAAAGACTCTTAGAACATAGACCAAGAGGGGACCTCAGAGGCTATAAAAGAGAAACCGACAGACCTGAGCATGACCGCATACCACAGTCCAGCTAGACATGGAATGGATGGGTGTTGGTCGGAATCTAACATGACTCCCTTATTTTACTGATGAACACCTGAAATGCAGCGATGGGGAGGGACCTGGGCCACGTTGCAGAGTTCATGAGTGCCAGAGCCAGGAGAAAGGAAAGGTAGATGGTCTTAGATGGCACAGTCAGGGATACACGATCACTGGCGCTAGAGAAGTTTGAATCAATTCCTTCCATCCTCAATCTCTATCTTGGCTACTCATGTGCACCTGAGATCTCCCTGATTTTCAGTGGGTCTCCTGCCAACAACATATGTGCCTGCCTGCCCACACCAGGGGGCTGCTGATCCCATCCTCCCCCTCCACCCTCACCTTGGGAAGGTCCACACCATGAGCTAGTGAGCCTTCCTCACTTTCTTCTGCCATGACCAGAGAAGCACTGGGGCCATCTACCTTTCATCCCTCATCCTCACCATGTGACCAAACCATCTGTTCTTCCTATCGTCTGCTTCCCTCATGACATCCTTAAAATCCCTCACTGGTTCTGGGCTGCAGTTTGGAACGCTGAAAAATGGACTCCCTGAAAAAAAAGATACCAAACAAATTAATCACTCCATAAGGCAGCAATAAATATTTGAATAAAGCAAAATGATTGAAAAATGAGAGAAAATGAAAGATAACTGATATTTTTTTAAAATGATCTGGAGAATAAGCAAAGGATTTATTTAGGAACCACTGAACTCTTGAAAACAATGTTTTTTTTTTAAAAAGTTAACTCAATATATTTCAAGAAATCATAAATAAAATCCATCTGGATCTGTTAGAACCAAATAAACAAAATAAATATTTAAAGACTTCACCCTTCATTTTCTGAAAGAAAAAGTCTCAAGGATATAAAAACAAAAATCCAGAGCTCCCCTGCTAGCAAAAATACTCTAAGTACTAAGAAAGACAGAATTGAAGTACCCAGATACTACAGTGAGGATCATACAAGAGATGGAAGCTTCTTCCAAAAATGAAAGGAAATTTAGGATACAATATTCCCAAAAGAAAAATATGTAAGCCAAGGACAAATTACAATCTTTTTAGATTGCATAATCACACAGGCCCTTTAACAGAATACAGGATTCCTGATGAAAAGACTTGAGCTTAGTAGGATTTCTGAAATGTAAATACAAGAGTACAGCAAAATCTAGAAAAGTAAATTTATTGAAGCAATTGATGGTCCAGACTCTAACAAAAGGAAAAGATATAAGGGTCCCTTCAAAGCCTAAATACTCCAAAGAGTAGTGAGGAAGTTAAATAAGAAAAACACAGAGGACCATGGGGGTATACATTGATTTTCTTCTTAGGGTTTTAAAGAGAGTAAAGAGAAAGAAGTCACTAGTGTGGAAAAGAAGGAGTCGAACTTGCTTTATCTCATAACTGAAGTTAAGAAGAATAAATGCAAGGGGCAGCCAGGTGGCACAGTGAAGGAGGAGGAGGAGGAGGAGGAGGAGGAAGAAGTAGTGGTGAAATAGGCAACAGAGGAACACCATTTTAATATGAAGCAGATAAAGGATGAACACTGACACATACAGCTTCTGTATAGATATATAGCAGACTGTACAGGCTAACAAGGTGGGGGTAGGAAGAAGGGATTGATATGAAGGATAATACTAGGGAAGAAAAGAGCCACAAGTTAAACAAATTTCTTGATCCTGAAAGGTTGATTGATTAAAGGGGAGGGGGGGACAGAGAAAGAACAGAACACTATGTAAGGAGGGCTACCTTAGATTTCCTCTTAGAAACAGGGAATGGGGTGGCTAGGTGACACAGTGGATAGAGCACCGGCCCTGGAGTCAGGAGGACCTGAGTTCAAATCCCACCTCAGACACTGAATAATTACCTAGCTGTGTGGCCTTGGGCAAGCCACTTAACCCCATTGCCTTGCAAAAAAAAAAAAAAAAACCCGAAAAAAAGAAAGGAAATTGGAGAATAGCTAAACAAATTGTGGCATATGAATGTAATGGAATGCTATTGCACTGTATTATTTCAGAGAATCTTGGATGATAGGAACTGGCAGAGAATGAAATGAGGAGGACCAGAGGATCAATTTATAAAAGTACGACAACACTCAAGAATTTTTTAAATTCTGAACTTAAATAATAGAAAAATAGCATTTTCATGCACAAAAAAAGCACAAAAATGATGTTATAGGTAAACCATGAACGGACATTTCATATGGCTTGCTTTTTATAAAGTACAGAATAAATTCTATACATTACTTTCAAAAATGTCTTGCTCACCTCTGCTTCCTTTTGAACTGCTATTTTTCTCCTCTGTATGTATTTAAAGACATTTAAATGATTCTCTTGTGTTTTTGATATTACGACTTTAACCACATGATTTCCCCCCTGCCCCTCCATCACATACACATTGAAAAGAGAGAAAGAAAAAACCATTATGAATGTAAAAATGAATTCACACAATGGCCATGCCCCAAAATATCTCTCTAGCCCTCCCTCTGGACAGGTAGGTAGCCTGCTTCATCAAAGGTCCTTAAAAAAAAAAAAAACAAAACATGGTCATAGCATTGATCAGTTCCTGAGGTTTACAATATTTTTTATTTAAAGACAATGACATCAATTTCAATTTGAAAGAATTTCTACTTAATACCTAATGCATCACTTTACAAGAAAAACTACTTTGTTCCACTTCTATTCTCTCTTAGGATGTAACATATAAAATAAGCCCCACCCCTTTGGAGAATTAGCCTGAATAAACTATAGGGAATGAAATGTGTTCGTGTTTTCCAAACTAGCTGCAAACTGTATTGCATAGTAACATCACAATTTTTCATGGAAGACAGAAGGTTTCACCGTTTTCCTTTAAAAATTGAATTCAAGTGACACTGAACATTCATTTGTTTTGCAATATCAGTGAAACAAGACTTAGGAATAAATATCTCTTATCTCTCACCTTCAAACACGCACAAACATACAAACAGACACAGAAAGACACACACACACACACACACACACACACACACACACACACACACACACACAGAGATCCCAAAATACCTTTTCTAAGATCATTAGATCATTTCCCTGAATTTATCTATTTCTTTTAGTTAAATACAGACCAGGAGCTAAGGGAAGGCAAGAACTGGCTTAATGTTTAAAACTATGTACATATTTATACATCAAGTTCCCCCTCCCCACAAAGTCTGCTGGATACCCCAAAGTATTCAGACAGGCTTCTCTAGAAACACTAATTAGAATAGCTTTCCATGGCTCTTCCCAAAACTGGTCAAGAACGAGCCAAGTAGGAGGTAGGTGAGAGACAGACTTTCCTCCTGCACCTACTTGGGGACAAAAAAGACACTTTCCCACTGCAATCAATTTATCATCTCTCTAGTTTATCACATTTGGGATTTTTAAATAATAATTTTTAAATTTACCAACTAAAAATGTGCCCATTGATTGACCACTTGCCCTCATTTCCCTGGAGATGTGGCTGGTTAGTCCCCATTCACAACCTCCTCCTGCTTCTCTCAGGTAGATGCTTGAAAAATTAAGAATTGATTTTCACAAAGGAAACAAACAATTCATCCCACTAGGCCATTTTTTCCCTTCAGCATGGGCCTCCTAGTTTTCTTACCTCCCGGGAACTGGAATTCCCACTTTTCCCCCTTCAAGTTCCCCCCTTTTTGTCATAAGAAAAGCTGGCCCCAAAGGCCTCAGCTTTCAGGCCAGCCCACCCTGAATGAAGGGGCTCCACACACCAAACCCCCTCCCCCCATTACCGTTTCCCTATCAAGACAACCAAGACAAGGATGGGGACAGAAGCTTACTCTTTGCTTGTTTCTCCCAAAGATTCCTGCAGATGGACCCATCCCATTCTGGTGGGCTCCCGGTTCCTCTTTGTGATGAATGACATCCTAACTCCTAAATAATTTTTCCCCAATCTCATTTCCTCCCCAAATAAAATTCTACAACATTCACAATAAAGTCATTAAACAATAAAATTTAACATTTCTCCAGGTCTACCCGGCACTCCATTCCTTTTCTCCTTTCAGTTTCTCAGTCAGATTCTACACATTCTGGTTAAAGTCAGTAATTTTTTTTCGAATGGTTAAGTCTGGTCCAGGAGACGGGCTGGGAAATTATCGGATTCTAGTGAAGAGACTGAGGGCACATGCAGATTTCTTTTCTGAATGAGCTTTACGAAAAACATTCCAAAACCTCAGGCTCTTATCTCCAGACCCTGTAACTATGGTCTGGCCATCAGGAGACAATGCCATATACAGTACTCGATAGCTGTGACCTGGGAGTTTGGCTACCTGGTTCATGGAAGGGTACTTCCAGATGATGATGTGGTTTTCTGAGTAGCCGTGAGTACTGACCATCTCATTGTCTTGCTTGGACCAGGCCAGATTGCACACTTGGGAACCCGTATCGATGCACTGGAGGGGATGCCCCCTCAGGATATTCCAGAAGCAGATGCAGCAGTCAGCTGAACCACCTCCCGATGCCAACAGGCCATGCTGGTGGGGAGACCACGCGAGGGCTTTCACGGCTGCCTTATGATTGGTGTACTGCTGGAATGGCTTTAAACTATGAGAATTCCAGATTTGGAGCCTGTTGTCGTTTCCACCGGAGGCCAGCAGTTGGTGATCTGGGGACCACCTCAGTCCACATACCTCCTGCTTGTGGCCTTTCAGCTTGCGTTGAGAGTGCAGGGAATATGTCCGGATGTCTCTCTGGAGGATCTTTCGGTCTCTGCTCCCTGAAGAAATCTGATCCCCATTCCAGGCCAATGAACTGACCCTGCCTGTGTGGCCCTGCAGTGTAATCACTTTCTTTTGAGCTATCACGTCCCAGATCTGCACAAAGCCTCTGTGTGTGCCAACCGCCAACAAGAAGCCTCTTTCATACCAATTCACTGAGGTCACAAAATCATCTTCCACAAAGAGGTCACACAGTTTAAATATTTGGCTTGTAGTAGCATTCCACAGGTAAACACAGGTGCCCAGGCCCACCGTGACAACATTGAGCCGAGACCAATCCAGCAGGTTCAGATAGAAGTCATCACAGAGGTCAGGGGCCCGGAGGATCTTGAATGGCTTCTTGGAGATGTTCCTATGGAACTGCCGTACGGATGTTAGTAAGGTCTGACTTTCGTTGCTGAGAGGTGATAAAGCATAGGGTGAGACTTCACTGCCGGGGTTGTAGTTCCTATGGGACATGTTATATGAGTAGGTGAAAAGATTCTTTTTATTCTGCTCAAGATACAGCTCCTGGTCTTCTATTTTGGGATCCTGGAGTTTCTGGATCCCCGCTCCCAGCAGCTCATTCTTCAACAGGGCAGAATAGATGAGTTCACTTTTTTTGCTGCCCAAGGTAGAATCTTTGGTTTGGGGTGTCAGATTAGGAAGTCTCTCAGAGTCGTCCTTGCTATAGAAGTTCAGGCCCCAGGTGGCTCCAGCCCTAGAGGGAATGAAGCGGTCCCCCGATGTGTTGGAAAGAGATGCTGAAAAAATGGGCAGTGACAGACTCCAGCTCATCTTGGCCCCAAGATAGTAGTAATTCGCCTGGCACCAGATGAACACACAGTCTCTGATAAAGTCAACTCAGGTCCAAAGTGACGCCTGCTATTGAGCAAGGTCAGACAGATAGAGAAAAGCACACTAGTGGCCTTTAGAGAGTCTTGTGGGACAGTCTTCCTTTGGATATGGGTCTGTGTAGATGAGATGCCTCTTGGTGGCTCAAAACTAGAAAGAAAGGTCAAGGTTAGTCTGGGAAGAAAAGAATTTAGGTTAATGGTAGAGACCAGGAGGCAAGGAATGAGAGATACAAACCAGAGTCAACACGAATGGGGGTGTCTCAAGAAGACAGGAGAACTCTGACTTGGGTCTTGGTTCCACGAGGACTTTTGGCCAAAGTCAATCTGATAGAAGAATTTTCAAGGGAATTCAGACCTGAGGAGAAAGAGTAAGATCAATCTAGGACAGGACTGTGGTCGCAGGTGGCCCATAGGGTGATTTTATGTGGCCAGTTGTGGGTGTACTAAATATATTAGTAAATGAAGATGGGCTACCACAGAGTTCTCCCCAAAATTGCAAATCAAATTATTTTGTCTATTGTTTTAATAAAAGTTTTAGAAGTAAGCTTGCACAGCCCCTGTCTAGGAGAAACAATGCCTAGGGATGACATGGGGATTGTTATGGTCACACTCTGATTGGAGATGTCTTTCAGAATCTTGGGATATGGGAAAGGCCAGAGCAGAACAAGCTCAGATTGGGAACACTAGGGCACATGGACAAGCTCAGTCTAGGAGAAGACTGTTCTTTGGAACATGGCCCTTAAGCAAATGTTTGGGTTCAGTGTAAGAGAAGATGCCTCTACGAGGCCTGTCCTCTGTCCCTGGAACAGGACTCTGGGGCTCTGACCACATTCAGATCCTGATCGCAGTCTAGGACCCCCATAGAACAGCAGCCCCCCCCCACCTCAGCCCCATGGCAGAGGGGTGTGTTTGTGGTCATTCACAGACCAGGATGGAAGATGGAGATTACACACGGAGATGCTTATGGGGGAGTGTCCCAATAACACTCAAAAGCTCAGGAAGCACCCCAAAAACCAGGCACAGGTTGGAGAAATGAGAAAACAGAGAAAAAGGAGGAACATCATTGAGAAATACATTGTCGATGATACCAAGAAGGATCAAAATACTCAATCTGAAGATAAGCAAGTACAGGCTCCTGCATCTAAAGACTCTAAGAAAAATGGAAATTGTTCTCAGGCTATGACAGATCTCAAAAACGACTTTGAAAATCAAGTGAGGGAGACAAGAAAAATTGGGAAAAGAAATGAGAGAGATGCAAAAAGAAGTCAGCAGCTTAGGCAAGGAGATTCAAAAAAATGCTGAAAAGAATAACATGTTAAAAACCAGCATGGGTCAAATGGATAAAACAGTTCAAAAAAGTAATTGAGGAGAAGAATGCTTTAAAAAGCAGATCTGCCCAGATAGAAAAAGAGATAAGAAAGCTCTCTGAGGAAAACAAATCCTTCAGATGCAGAATGGAACTGAAGGAGGCTGCTGAGTTTATGAGAAATCAAGACAATACTTCAAAACCAAAAGAATGAAAAATTAGAAGAAAATGTGAAACTCCTCATTGAAAAAAAAAATGACAGATCTGGAAAACAGATTCAAGAAAGATAATTTAAAAATCCCTGGAATACCTGAAAGTCATGAGCAGGAAAAGAACCTTGACATCATTTTAAAAGATTTCCTACAGGAAAATTGCACAGTTATCCCAGAAGCAGAGGGCAAAATAGAAATGGAGAGAATCCACTGATCTCCCGTGGAAAGCGATCCAAAAAAAAAAAAAAACAACCCCCCCCAGGAATATTGTAGCCAAGTTCCAGAACTTCCAAGTCAAAGAGAACATGTTACAAGCAGCTAGAAGGACACAGTTCAAATATCATGGAGCTGTAGTCAGGATCACACAGGACTTAGCAGCAAGTACATTCAAAGCTAGTAGGGCTTGGAATATAATATTCCTGAAGGCAAAAGAGCACAGAATGCAACCGAGAATCAACTACCCAGCAAAACTGAACATCCTCTTCAGGGGTAAAAGATGGACTTTCAATGAACCAAGGGAATTTCAAATGATCCTTGTCGAAATGGGCAGAGCTGAATAGAAAGTTTGATCTTCAGATACAAGGCTCAGATGGAGCATAGAGAGTGGAGGAGAAAGGGAATATATGAGGGACTTGATGATGAACTACATGCAATCCTACATAGAAAATTGACACTGATAATACTCGTATAAACCTTCTCATTTAATAGAGAAGGCAGAAGGAGCTTTTATAGATGAAGCACAGGAGAGAGCTGAATTTGAAGATATAATATAGTGTAAATTTGGAGTCAATGACTAAAAGGGAAATGTAATGGGAGAAAGAAAAAGGAGAGGAGGAATAGGTTAAGATATTTCCTATAATAAGATTTTTTTTTATTTCAATGAGCTATTGCAATAATATGAAAGTGGGGAAGGCAAGGGGGAATGAGGGAAACTTCGCTCTCATCAGAGGTGGCTAGGAGAGGAAACAGCATACATACTCAGTGGGGTAAGGACATCTAGAGTAAGAAGCAGAGAAAGGTGGCAGGGGTAAGGGGTGGATGTGAGAGATGGAGGAGAGGATGGACTGTGCTGGGAGCCTGGTCAGATATAACACATTTTCTTTTTTACTTCTTGCAAGGGCTGGGATTGGATGGCCTGTCCGGGACCATAGTGCCAGGTGGATGCTGGGTCTAAGGGATGATATGTGGGCTCAGGGCCTCTTGGACCAAGGGCCAGGGATCTGTCTGTTGCTCCACTCAGCTACCATACAGCACATTTAAGAAGAGGGACAGAGTGAGAGGAGAGGGAAAATATAGTATATGGTAGTGGTAAAGTACGAATGGAGGGAGTTGCGATGAGCAATGGCAACGGTGGAAAATTATGGAAGTAGCTTTTCTGATGCATTTATCATAAAGAATGTGATCCACTTGAGACAGAGCTGGAGGTGTTAGAACAAAGACTGAAGCACATTTATTATCATCATCATCATCATCATCGGGGGGGGGGGGTTTGCAGGGCAAATGGGGCTGGGTGGCTTGCCTGGGGCCACACAGCTGGGTGATTATTGGGTGTCAGGTCCCGGATATAGGCTAAGGTGCTCCTGGCTCTAAGGCTGGTGTTCTGTCCACTGCACCACCTGGCTGCACCTATTATTGTTATTGTTATTATTTTTAATTTTAATTTTTTTCTCTTTACTATCACTCATGCAGGTCTATTTGGGGAGGGATGGGGTATTACATTTACTCTTGAGCAAGAACATTTTAGTAATCTATATGAAAACATCATTTGTACAAAAATGAGAATAAATAAATAAATAAAATATTTAAAAAAGATGAGATGCCTCTCAGGAGATGAAAGTGGGAAAATGTCAGTCTCTGGGACAGTCAAGATCAGTCTGAATAAAGAAAAAAACGATTTATTATGGGTCTTCTATGAGCAGGTACTGGGCAAAGTGCTTGGGATATATGACCTCATTGTGGGAAGAAAATGTCACTGAGGAGCTTAGGCCTGGGGAGAATGGTGTAGGTCAGTATGGGAGGAAAAGCCTTCCAGATACTGATGCAGTGAAGAATAGTAAGCAAAGAAGGATACTCACAGGTGGCAGATCAAATGAGGCTTCCTCAGGGAGAGAGCTGCAGGCAAATCGGTGCTGGAGGTCCTCAGACCTTGAGATGGCCAAGGTCAGTCTGACTGGAGAGTCCTTTGTCACCTCACCCCTGGGGACAATGAACACCATCAGTCTCAGAGACAAAACTGGAACTATGCCCAAAGGGCGAAAAAAATGAGCATACCCTTTGATCCAGGAATACCCAATACTGGGTCTATATCTTGAAGAGATGATGAAGAAGGATCTAAACAATATTTGTACAAAAATATTCATAGGAGCCCTGATTCTGGCGGCAAAGAATTGGAAATCAAGTAAATGTCTTTCAATTGGGGAAAGGCTTAGCAAAATGTGGTATATATACAGCATGGAACACTATTGTTCTATTACAAACGAGGAGGGATGGGAATTCAGGGAAGCATGCAGGGATTTGCATGAACTGATGTTGAGTGAGATGAGCAGAACCAGAAAAACACTGTCTACCCTAACAGCAAGCATCATGGGGGTGATGATCTACCTTGATGGATTGGCTCATTCCATCAGTGCACAATCAGGGACTATCTGGGGCTCTCTGCAATGGAGAATACCATCTGTATCCAGAGAAACAACTGTGGAGATTGAACAAAGAGCAAGGACTATTACCTTTAGTTAGGAAAAAAAAAAAAAAAGCCTGATATCTTATTTTTATTTAGGTGTTGGTTTTTTGTGTTTTTTTTTTTTTTTTTTGGCAAGGCATTTGGGGTTAAGTGGCTTGCCCAAGGCTACACAGCTAGGTAATTATTAAGTGTCTGAGACTGAATCTGAACCCAGGTACTCCTGACTCCAAGGATGGTGCTTTATCTACTATGCCTACTAGCAACCCCAGGCCTGATATCTTATTGTCTGATCTTGCTATCTCTTATACTTTATGCTTCTTCCTTATGGATATGATTTTTCTTTCGTCACAGTTAATTTGGATCAATGTAAACCATGGAAATAATATAAAGACTGACAAATTGCCTTCTGTGGTGGGGGGGGGGGTAAGATTAGGGGAAAAACTGTGAAACTCAAAATAAATAAAATATTTTATAAAAAAAAAATCAGTCATCGAGACCAGATGTCCTAGACGGCTTGGGGAAGGGAATATTCATTTATTTTGAGTTTATAGTGTGTCCCCCCTAAACTAAGCTCTTCGCAGACATCTGACTCTGGGAGCAGATGGTTCTCAGGCGTCCTGGCCTGCAGAAAGTGACCACCCTTGGTCTCTGATCTTTTGAGGGGGTTGGGTCTGAGGGAAAAGATCAGTCAATATCAAGGGTCTCATGACCTGTCAAGAGAGGTCAAAGTCAACCTGGGGGCAGGGGAGCCATCGGGGTCTTGGCCTACCAAGGCTGAGAAGGAAAAGAGAGAACAATACTCAGCAGAGGCAGATGAAATGAGGCTTCCTCGGGGAGAGAAGGCGGTGCTGGGCGTCCTCAGGCTGGACAGGTTGGCCCCCAGTCGGCCAGAGGACAGAGACCCAGACCAGTGTGATGCTGGGGTCTCGGGTCTGGGCTGGATGGGCCAGGTCAGTCTCAGAGCGGAGCCCCCGGGGACAGCTTGCAGCAGGGGAAGCGCCCGTGTTCGGGGCCTCCGTGCTCAGGGCCGCGGCTAGACAGCTGCCCAATCTCATCTCCTGGGGGGGCGCTGCCTCTTGGAAGTTCGGGGCGCGGGTGACTGTCCAGGTCACGCTGAAGGCCAGTTTCCGGAAGGGGAAGCGGTTCTGGGGATCCGGTCTGGAGACACAGGCCCAGGTCAGGCTTTGGTTGTCGACCGGCTCTCACCCTTCCGAGTGGTCCGAAGGGCCCCGCATGGAAGTCCAGGTGGGGGCAGGGCTCCCCAAAAGGTCAGTGGGAGGTCAATGGCCTTCCTTGGAGGGCGGCCCTCCGGGGGGATGGGGCGAGGGCTGGGGCGGTACTCACGGGAACGGGGCTCAGCGGGCGCACGGTCCGGCGGAAGTCAGGCCGGAGAGGCCCGGCGGCCAAGAGCAGTTGGAGGCGGGAGAAGACCCGGGCCACCCCCGCTCACCGGAAGTTCCGGCCGACCGTTGGGCAGTGGGCGTCCAGCCAAGATCTAGGCGCGTGGTAGGCGGGGTGGCGGTGCAGGGGGAGGGGCGGCGCGTAACCGTCCTCCGCGCCAGAGGGTGCTTCCGGGCATGGCACTCAGGGGGGCGGGGCCTCCTCTGACCACGCCCCCGTCCCCACAGCGCCCCCAGAGTCCAAGAGAGCAATGGCGCCAGAGATGACAGAGAGGCCCGGCCAAAGGCAGGATGGGAGTCCGGCCCGGGAGCGGCGGAGCCGCAGGGACACAGGGGCGGGGCGGGGGCCGCAGAACCATGGCCGCCTGGCTAAACCGTCATGGAATGATGTCCAAGGAATGATGGTGGCCAAGCCTGGCCCTGGGCCAAGCAAGCACGTTGCTGCTCAGGCTAAAATCGGGCTAGACGGCTCCCCACCAGGCTGATGGAGGAGCACTCAGAAGAGTCTTCCTCTGGCTTCTCAGCTCAGGGAGCTTCCGGGCTGCGGAGTTTTAGCGTGCCATGGCCTAGGTTTGTAGACAGAAGGGGCTAATGGACACCCAAAGATTTCAGAGGGACAGAAGGCAGGACACACTCTTCCCCAGCAGCAGATCTAGACCCTCTCATCTAGCTGGAGGGCTCCGCATCCTGCAATGAGCCTGCTTTGGACCATTTGGGGCAGGGCTGATGGCTCAGCTCCGTTCAGGGCTCTGGAGGCTCAGGCCTGGATTGGGCCTTTGGGGAGGGCCCTGAAGGAGACCTGGGGCCTAGGGCCACGCAATTCACGACAAAAGATGACTTTGGGGGCTCAGTAAACACTGGGCTGATGACTCACTTTGATCCTATGTCTGTTCCATCCACCTCTTTTCCTATTTGACTGTGGCCAAGTGGTTTGAATCGTTACTGCCTTGTAATCTAGTGTGAGGACTGAAAATAGGCCGCCCTCCAAATTTCTGTCCCTTTTGTTCTTTATTTCCCTGGATTTTCCAGACATTTTGGGCTTCCAAATGAATGGTGTGAATCTATTTCTGTAAACGATCTCTTTGGTAGCTTGATAGGTATAACGAAAATGGACATCTTTGGTCACCTTGTCACTTCAATAATAACTGGTATGACCAGCTACGGATACTGCAGATAATTGGAAAAGGACAGCCAGTACTCCCAAGAGGCAATGAAAGCCTGGATCTTGGGAGTGGCCAGATGGAGGTGATAGCTCCTTCAATATCTGTTCCTTCCTCCCCCACTGGTTGACAAGGTACAACAGACTTCCCCACCATGACCTGAGAAGGGATAGGAAACAGACTGAGTAACTTGGATCACCTCCCTCAAATTACCTCCTACCGGCCCCAAAGAGACCATGGGGATCCCCAGATCACTCAGCAGTCTGAGTGCTCCCCATTCTTAGAACTGTGGAAAGTATGGACCACCATAAGGCCAGGCCCATTGCAGAAGGAAGGCCAGCAGATGACATCAGCACATGCCACCCCAGGAGGTGCTGTGATACAGACACCCTGGGAGGTAGGTGAGAAATGCTCCTGCCTGCTGAAAAACCACAAAGGGAGCCCTGTCCAGGGCAGCTTTTCCACCACAACAAGAGTAGTTCCAGTCCAGGGCATCCCCTAAGCCACAGAGTCCCCAGGCAGATACCTTGTAGACTTACTTCTTCCCTGTTGGCTGTTGCCAGTGTCCATGGGTTCTGAGCGGACCCCATTCTGCTAAAATGTCCTGGCAGTCCAAGGGAGAACCGTGGACACTGAGCCGAATTGATGGCATCAGAGCAGTTGGCCTGTCCGGCTTCCAGGACTGATCTTTCCTGAGACCATGTCACCTTGCCAAAACAGGCATCTGCTGTACCAATGCCCATGTTTATCAGTGACACAAAGACGGTTGTAAGCAGAGGCACACTTCTTACATTTGCAGACGACAGAGCAGGGAGGGCAAGCTAACCCAGAGGATGAGAGTCAGGGTTCCAAAATCCAAGCAGGTTAACACAATGGGCTCAATCTAAGAAAATGAACATTCATAAAAGATCAAGTTAAGGTGCAGCTAGGTGGTACAGTAGATGGAGCACCAGCACAGGAATTAGGACAGTCTCAGTTCAAATCCAACCTCAGACACTTAATAATTGCCTAGTTGTGTGGGCAAGTTACTTAACCCCAGTGCCCTGCAAGGAAAAACTCCCAAAAAGGGGGGCGGAAGGAGAGGGAGCAAGGTAAAAAAAAATTTAAAGCCAGACTTTTTAGTTTAAAAAGTAGAGTTCCCAGTGGCAACATGGGGGAGGAAACAATAAACCACAGCTTCTCTGAAAAAACTCTAGGGGCTTCACAGGATCCCAGGCTCCCTGTGAGCCAGCAATTTGGTGGGGCAGTCCAACAAAACTAATGAGCTCGAGAGCCGCTGGAAGAAGGGTCTGACTTTTAGCAATAAAGAGGGGTAGGCCTCCTTGTTCCCTGCCTGTTGAGGCCCCAGGGGAAGAACTGTGCTCTCTTCTGAGGGCTCCAGTGTACAATTGACACTGATTAGCTGGAGAGAGTCCAGAAGAGGCCACCAGGATGTGAAGGGCCTTGAGTACATGCCCCATGAGGATAGATGGCAGCAAGTAGGGGTGTTCAGCCTGGGTTAAACTTGGAAAATATGAGCATGGGGGAGCTCCCAGGCTAATGGTGAGAACCCATTAATAACAGTTACAGGGAAGCTTCAGATGATGGCCAGAGAGGAGGCCTGATGTGAAGGGCCAGAAGGAAAGGTTTCCTGGAGCTCAGCAGATTGTAGCTGACTCATGAAAAAAGGAAACCAGGGAAGGTAGAAGGCAGAGATGGCGTGGAGAACAGCGATTTTTAAAAGATTTTATTGATTTTGAGTTTTATGGATTTTCCCACTGATCTTACTTCCCACACTTCACTCCCCAAAACACTGCAATTTGCCAGACTTTACATTGTTTCCATGGTATCTACTGATCCAAATTGAATGTGATGAAAGAGAAATCTTACCCTTAAGGAAGAAACAATAAGTAAAAGAGATAGCAAGATCAGACAATCTGAAATCAAGTTTTTTCTAAATTAAAAGTAATAGTCCTTCCTCTTAGTTCAAACTCCACAATTCTTTCCCTGGATACAGACGGTATACTCCATGGCAGACAGCACCAAATTGCCCCTGATTGTTGCACTGATAGAATGAGTGAATTCACTATGGCTGATCATGGACCCCATGTTGCTTGCTGTTAGAGTGTACAGTGTTTTTCTGGGTCTGTTCATCTCATTCATCATCAGTTCATGGAAATCCCTCCAGGATTCATTGAATTCCCATCACTCCTGGTTTCTAATAGAACAATAGTGTTCCATGACATACATATACCACAGTTTGCTAAACCATTTCCCAATTGGAGCACATCTACCTAATTTGCAATTCTTTGCCACCACAAACAGGGCTGCTATGAGTAATTTTGAACAAGTGATGTTTTTACCCTCTTTTATCATCTCATCAGAGTATAGACCCAGTAATGGTACTTCTGGATCAAAGAGCATGAACACTTTTGCTGCCCTTTTGGCAGAGTTCCAAATTGCTCGCCAGAAAGGTTGGATGAGTTCACAGCTCCACCAACAATGTATTAGTGTCCCAGATTTCCCACATCCCTTCTAATAATGATCATTGTCCTTTCTGGTCCTATTGGTCAGTTTGACAGGTGTGAGGTGGTACCTCAGAGAAGCTTTAATTTGCATTTCTCTAATAAGAAATGATTTAGAGCAATTTTTCTTATGACTAAGGATTGCTTTGATCGTCTCATCTGTCAATTGCCTTTGCATATCACTTGACCATTTGTCAATTGGCGAAATGGCTTTTGAAAAAAAAAAAAAACAAATTTGACTCAGAGTGCACCTGAGAGCCATGGCTCATGGCAGCAGGGACAGTTTCCTGTCCTGTACCCAGGGAGCACTGGGCACACCTTGGAAGATCAGCGGACGGTACCTCTGCCAGAGCGAACCCATGAAGCCAGTGCTCAGGGAACTCAGTTAACAGCAGCTGCTTCAGCCCCAATGCAAGAACCAGAAGCAAATGGAGCCCTTAAGCAGGAGGCCCCAGGCAACTGAGGCTTGAGTAATCAGTGTAGGTAGGGGACTGGAGAGAATCTTCCAAGGTCTGTCCTCTGTACCTGGGACAGGACACTGGGGCTCTGACCACATTAAGATCCTGAGCACAATCTAAGCCCCACATAGAACAGCCCCCCACCTCAGCCCCATGGCAAAGGGGTGCACTTGTGGTCATTCGCAGACCAGAAGACTGAGCTTCACACACAGATCCTTGTGGAGGGGTGTCCCAATAACACCCAAAAGCTCAGAAAGCACCCCAAAACCAGGCACAGGCTGGGGAAATGAGTAAACAGAGAATAAAAGGAATACCATCGAAAAATACATTGGCTATGATCCCAAGAAGGATCAAAATACTCAATCTGAAGGTGAGGAAATACAAACTCCTGCATCTAAAGACTGCAAGAAAAACGGAAATTGGTCTCAGGCTATGACAGAGCTCAAAAAAGATTTTGAAAATCAAGTGAGGAGATAGAAGAAAAATTGCAAAAAGGAATGAGAGAGATGCAGGAAAACCATGAAAATGAAGTCAGCAATTTAATCAAGGAGATCCAAAAAAATGCTAAAGAAAATTACATTTTAAAAACCACTAGAGGTCAAATGGATAAAACAGTTCAAAAAGTTATTGAGGAGAAGAATGCTTTAAATGCAGAATTGCCCAGATGGAAAAAGAAATAAGAAAGATTTCTGAGGAAATCAAATACTTCAGTTGTAGAATGGAACTGAGGGAAGTCGCTGACTTTACGAGAAATCAAGACACAATGCTTCATAATCAAAAGAATGAAAAATTAGAAGAAAATGTGAAACATCTCATTGAAAAAACAACTGATTCTGAAAACAGATTCAGGGAAGATAATTTGAAAATTATTTGTATACCTGAAAGTCATGATCAGGAATAGAACCTTGACATCATTTTTAAAGAATTCCTACAGGAAAATTTTCCAGATATCCTAGAAGCCGACAGCAAAATAGAAATGGAGAGAATCCACTGATCTCCCAAGGAAAGAGATCCAAAAAAAGCAACCCCCAGAAATATTATAGCCAAGTTCCAGATCTCCCAAGTCAAAGAGAAAAAAATTATAAGAAGCCAGAAGGACACAATTCAAATATCATGGAATTGCAGTCAAGATCACACAGGACTTAGCAGCACCTACATCAAAGGCTCATAGGGCTTGGAATATAATATTCCTGAAGGTAAAAGAGCTCGGAATGCAACCAAAAATCAACTGCCCAACAAAACTGAAGGCCATCTTCCGGGGAAAAAGATGGCCTTCCAATGAACCAGGGAAATTTCAAATGTTCCTGTTGAAATGGGCTGAGCTGAACAGAAAGTCTCATCTTCAAATACAGTTCTCAGGTTAAGCATAGAGAGTGGAGGAGAAGGGTCAAATGTGAGGGACATAATGATGATGAACTGCATGTATTCCTGCATTGAAAAATGATACTTATAATGCACATAAGAAGCTTCTCATTTAATAGAGCAGCTAGAAGGAGCTTTTATAGATGAGGCACAGGAGAGAGTTGAATTTGAAGATATAATATATTGTAAAGATGGAATCAGTGGCTAAGAGGGAAATGTAATGGGAGTAAGAGAAAGGAGAGTTGGAATAGGCTAAGGTATTTCATATAATAAGTTTTTCTTTTTATGTTTACTACAATGAGCTATTGAAATGATATGGGAGGGGGAAGGTGAGGGGGAATGAAGGAACCTTCACTCTCATGAAAGGTGGCTCAGAGTCCAAACATCATATGGGGTATAGGCACCTAGAGTAAGAAGGAGGGAAGGGGAAAAGGGGGAAGAGGAGGGTGTGAGTAATGGAGGAGAAGGTGGACCATGGGGGAGAATTGTCAGATATAACACATTTCCATTTTTACTTCTTGCAAGGGGCTTGGATTGGATGGCCTGTCCAGGACTACATGGCTATTTGGTTGCTGGCTCTAAGCGGTGGTATGTGGGCTTGGGGCCTCTTGGCCCCAGGACCGATCATCTGTCTGCTATGGCACTCAACTACCCTACAGCACTTTTAAGAAGTGGGACAGAGTGAAAGGAGAGTGAAACTGTAGTGTATGGAAGTGAGGGAGTACGAAAGCAGGGAGTTGCAATCAGCAATGACAACGGTGGAGAAATGTGGAAGTAGCTTTTGTGTCGGACTTATCATAGAGGATGTGATCCACCTGTGACAGTGTTGGTGGTGTTGGAACAGAGACTGAAGCATATATAATAATAATAATAATAATAATCATTATTATTATTATTATTATTATTATTATTATTATTATTATTTGGGAGGGAATTGCAGGAAAAATGGTGTTCGGTGGCTTGCCTTGCTCTGAACAGCTGGCTGATTGTTGGGTTCCTGAGACCGGATTTGCACCCAGGTGTTCCTGGCTCTAGGGCCGGTGTTCTGTTCACTGTGAACCTGGTTGCCCCTATTATTATTATATTTTTTTTAATTTTAATGTCAGTTTTTTCTCTTTCCTTTATTGCTCATGAGGGTCAATATGTTGGGGGGGAGGGGGTATGATGTTTACACTTAAGCAGGAATGTTTTAGTAATGTATAAAAAATCCTTTGTACAAAATTAAATTAATTAATTAATTAAGAAAAAGAAAAAATATGGGTCTTAATACTCATAGTCTGCAACAGAGTGAGTGCATGGTAATAGCATTTAACATGAATCTACAGTAGCAAAAGCAATTGTGAGAAATTGTTTGAGTTGGATTTTTTTCTCCTAGTAATCCCATTCCCTTCCACAACCTATTAATTTGAATAAACCTTTTTACTTTGGGAAAAGAAAATTTGACTCAGTTCTCTGTATATATCAAAAATAAGTCCTTTGTCAGAAACATTAGGTGTAAAAATTGTTTCCTAATTTACTACATTTCTTTTGACCTTGATTACAGTTTTTTTTTTCCATGCAAAAGTTATTTAATTAAATGTAATCGAAATCATTAGTTTGTTTTTAGTGATGTTCTCCATCTGGGAAGAGTAATCTTGACATGGCAGAGGCAGGAGATGGAGTACCTTATTTAAGGAACAGGCAGGAGGCCAGAAACACTGGTTTGAGGAGAGCATAGGGTGAAAGAAGATTGGTACGGTGGGGCAGACGATCAGGCCATGATGGGCCTTAAACCCCCAAAAGGAATTTTCTATTTTATCTCAGAAATGATATGAAGCCACTGGAGTTTATGGAAGGGGGTAGGGGTAACATGCTGAGACCCATGCTTGGAAAGGTCTCTTTGCAAGCTGAGCAATGGGTGGACTGGAGTGCGGAGAGACCCCCAGATCAGCCTGTAGCTCCTGCAATAGTCCAGGTGTGAGGTAATGAAGGTCTGAACCGGAGAAGAAGCAGTGTCAGGGGAGAGAAAGGGCATCTTCCAAAGATGTTGCAAAAATGGAAACCACAGGACTTGGCAGCTGATTGGTTAGAGGAAAAGAGAGAGTGAGGAGTTGTGCATGCCCAGGAGATGTGACCAAGGAGGTGACTGAGGGATGGTCTTCCCTTCAGCAGTATTAATGAAGCCAGTGGGGGTAGGGTTTGAGGGAAAGATCAAGAGTTTAAATGTCGACTGGATGTCCAGTGGGGCATGTCTCAAAGGCAGTCAGAGATGGGAGACAAAGAAACTGGGCAGGCTGGGTAGATGTGAGAGTCATGAGCAGAGAAATGGGAGCTGATGAGGTCACCCCACGAAGTAACAGAGGGAGAAGTGAAGAGGACCCAGTACAGAGTCCTGGGGGACAACTATCATGGGTCAGCACTGTCCCAGCCAAGGTGCGGCAAAGGAGACAGGGAAGGGATGGTGAACTAGGGAGGAGGGCAGAGCAAGGAAGGAGGGCAGACCAGAGTGGGCATTGGCAGAAGAAAAGGGTGCTCAGCAGAGTCCAAGGCTACAGAGAAAGATTAAGGTGGGGGAATAGTCATTTCATTTGGCAAAGAAGACAGTGCTGGGGATTTTTGTCTTCCTTTGTAGCTTCAGGACTTAACACAGTGGGCTCTGAAAGAGTAGGTGCTTCCTAGGTTGGCTGCCTTGACTCAGCTCTCTTCCTAGGACAGTTGGTGTTTTGTTTTGTCTCCTGCTCCAGACTTACAGAACCAAAGGGGGTCCCCTAACCCTGAGCAGGCCTCCACTCTGACGCTGCTCCCCAGAGGGGCCTTTGCTTGAGTATGCCTTTCTTCTGATGAGCATGTCTTTCTTCCCTCCCCTCCCCTTCCCTTCCCTTCCCTTCTTTTCCTTTCCCTCCCCTCCCCTTCCCTCCCCTTCCCTCCCCTCCCCTCCCCCATCCCCTCCTATCCCCTCCCCTTCCCTTCCCTTTCCTTCCCTTCCCTCCCCTCCCCTTCCCTCCCCTCCCCTCCCCTCCCCTTCCCTTCCCTTCCCTTCCCTTCCCTTCCCTTCCCTTCCCTTCCCTTCCCTTCCCTTCCCTTCCCTTCCCTTCCCTTCCCTCCCCTCCCTCCCCTCCCCTCCCCTCCCCTCCCCTCCCCTCCCCTCCCCTCCCCTTCCCTCCCCTCCCCTCCCCTCCCTTTCCCTTCACTTCAATTCCCATCAGGTTCCCCCTGCAGATGTTCACCACTTCGTCATGGAGCCAGTAGGGGGCTGATGGGAACCAGAGCCTTGAGGACCCAGTGATTTGGGCGTCTTTTGGCTGGAAGAAAGACCCCAAGCACTAGAGGTCGGCAGAGAAAGGCAAGTGAGAAAGCTGATACCATTAGAGCCCCCCGGTGGGGGGGGGCAACAGCTGGAGCGTGGCCTCTGAGGGAGGCCATGGGGGCTGGGGCAGGGGCCGCAATAGCAGGCCCTTGAACTAACACATACAAAGCACAGTACATCCGGTCCCAAGAAGAGATGGGAAGGGCTCTTTCCATCCATCATGGAGGCCAGGGACAGGAGGAGGAGCAGAAGGCTCAGGTGTGGAGGGCCGGGGAGGGGCCACCTGAGAACTCCTTCAGCCAGGTCCTGATCGCATCTGGACCCTGGCCAGGGAGGGCCTGGCTTTCTGAAGTCCACCTGGGGCTGGGGCAGGCTGGAGCTGAGAAAAGCCATATGTGTGTGGCTGGACCAAGTTGGGTTGGACTCCCCAGAAGTTCCTGGAGGCTGAATGATGGTAGAGACAAGGCCGCCTACTAGAACAGAGGCTGCCCACTGAAGCAGCCGCCTCCCTGCCCACCTCCAGCTTCCTGCCCACCTGGAGCCTCAGCCACTTGCCTCTGTTCTGGAGGCCTTTCCCCTCAGCAGCCCATAAGTCGCGGGCTCCGGTCACAGGTGAAATTCCTGGGCTGGTGACAGGGCCCTGGAGTAGCACTTCCCAAGAGCCCTTTGAGCCTGCTTCAGGCAAGGCTGGGCAAATGGAGGGAGGGTGTTGCTGGGTGGCAGGCAGAAGCCACAGCCCATGCTGGGAGCTAAAGGGGATTGTGAGGGATCGGCCAGCCTTAGTTGTCTTATGCTTGGGCTGCCAAGGCTTAAGATGCCCTCCCTATCTCTGCCCTGGACTCTTGGTGCCCGCCCTCCCTTGCCTTCAATTTCTTTTGACTCTGCCAGGATTGCTACTGGGGTGTCTGCCCAGGAGAGCGGGGAGCGTTTGGATTTCAGTTCTCTCTCCTGCCAGTGTCTGCCAGTGCCCAGTCCAGAGTGGGCACTTCTTGATTACTTGGGGATTGTTTGGCTGAGGTCAGGTCGCACCCTCTCTCCAAATTCAGGAGGGGGAAGCAAAGGGGTCAGGGCCCACTGAGGGCAGCCATCCCGGAGGACCAAGGCCAAAGAGAAATGTCTGGCAGGACACGGTCCCTTGACTCTCCAGGGAGAGCCAGGCCCAGCCATCCCAGAGACTCCCAAGACAGATGCCACATGCTTGAAGAGAGGGCAGCGGAGGGCCAGGCCTCTCTCAGTTCTCTCTGCTGGAGGGAGGGGGAGCCTACAGGGAGTGATTCCCAAGGGGGTTGCCCCAGTGACTGGTGAGCTGGGAGTGAGGGGCAGCTCTGCCATGCTGAGCCTGGCTTCTGAGAGCAGGGCCAGGGCAGGAGCTGTAGGAAGACACAGCTGGCGTCCACATCTTCGCTGAAGCCCCACCTGATCCCCGTGCCTCTCAACTGAGCTGCCAGGGTATAGGTCCTCAACAGGTCCCAGAAGTCTTTGCCTGGACCTGCCCTGGAGCCCTCTGGGATCCTGGGCACATCTAACTTCTTTGTGCTGCTGTTAGATGGACATCTCCATGGAGGCAGGTGGTTTTTCTCTCGTTTCAGCGTGAAGCCCAGTGCAGGACTTCCTAAGGAGACACTTTGGAAGAAATGTCTCCCTGCCTAGGGGGCCCCAAGGCTTTCCCCAAGGCCACAGGGTGGCTGGGCTGTCCTCTGGGGCCCTTCAGGGACTTCAGGAGTCAAAGTCCTACCCCCGGAGCTCTAGGGGCCAGGCAGGTCCTCACTCTGCAGACTGTCAGCTCTCACCTGAGAGGTTGGGGGTGGGGATTGAGGCAGAGCCTCCTAGGGTCCAGGCCAGAAAAGGGGTGTCAGCTCTGCCCATGGGGAGGAGCATACAGCTCCTTGCCATCTTTCCTGAACTCACCACCAGAAGGAGCCTTCAGACAGTCCCCCTAAGTCTCCCCCAACACACATTTTACCCCCACTTTGTTTTACAGATGGGTCAGAGTCAGGGAGGGGACTCCTCTAAGGTCAGACATTAATTAGGCCCAGGCCTGCTCTCCCCAGCACCTGCCTGTATCCAGATCCCTGCAGCACCAGCCTCTTTGGAGTTCAGCTTCCAGTCCATGCAGATGAGCTGAAGACCTTTGTCCTGTCCCAGAGGAGGGGTCCTGTGCAAGAAGAGGAGGGGCAGCTTTGATCTAGTCTGGTAGCCAAACTATCCCCAAACCTGGGCTCACATGCCACCTTGGGACCTCCCCTTCCTGTGACCTTCTCTTTCTCTCGGATGGAAACTAACAAGGGAAGTTGGAACACATGTTCTGAGCTTTGGCTCTCTGGGAAGACCTTGACCCTGCTTCTTGACTCTGTGGAAGGCCTAAAGGGCAGTAGCAGTTTAAAGCAGGGAAAGACCTTCAGAATTTCTTGCCTAAGGTCACCCAGATAGACTTTGAAGGCCCCATGTTTGGTCTTTGGAGTCAGACTGAGTAGGCCCTGGCCCCAGATCTTTCCCATAGTGGGTGGGGAGTGAGATTTGGACAGAGTGATCTTCCCACCCCCATTCAGTTAGGTAGCTATTAAAAGTCTCAAGGATTAGGTTGAAGTCTTCTGTGAGCAGAGGTAGCCTTCAAGGTCATGGATTTCTCTGACCCCCAGACAGGTCATTGGGTCCTTGAGTCCAGGTTCCTGATTCACAGGTCAGAATAAAAAGGCTACTTGGAGGGAGAGACTCATAAGTTCCCACCTCCGTACTCTTGTCCTTTATCCCAGTCAGTCCTGTGAAGGCTAAAATCTCAGAACACATGACTCCATAGGGAGTGTATGAAGATTCCTTTTTTTCTCGTGCCACCACTAAAGAATTCCCCACTGAGATCTGCATGAACTGATGCTGAGGGAGATGAGCAGAACCAGAAAAAAACGTTGTACACCCTAACAGCAACATGGGGGCGATGATCAAACTTGATGAACTCTCTCACTCCATCAGTGCAACAATCAGGGACCATTTGGGGCTGTCTGCAATGGTGAATACCCTCTGTATCCAGAGAAAGAACTGTGGGGTTTGAACAAAGACCAAGGACTAGTCCCTTTAATTTAGGGAGAAAATCTGATATTGTCTGATCTTGTTCTTATACTTTATGTTTCTTCCTTAAGGATATGATTTCTCTCTTATCACACTCACTTTGGATCAAGGTATACCGTGGAACGAATGCAAAGACTGACAGATTGCCTTCTGTGGGGATTGAGGGGAGGGAAGTAAGATTAGGGGGGAAATTGTAAAACCCAAAATGGATAAAATCTTTTAAAAAAATAAAAAAAAAAGAATTCCCCACTGAGAACATCAGTTCCCTCTTCCAAGGACACAGATCTGCCCCCATCAAAAGCTGCCAACTGCGTTCAATCTATGATTTTCTACTGAATTAACTTAGGTTTGGGGGCCCGCATTAAGCTTTGCTCCACAAACTCAACCACAGGTTTAACCTCCAAACCACTGTGGGCCTGGCTCCCCTTCTCTGATCTGTTGACCACAGCACCTAATGAACTCTTATCAGGAAAACCCCAGGAGACATCACAGGCCCACTGAGCAGATCATTGGGGGCTAGCCTCCCCACCCATCTCACCAGGGACTTTTTTCATGTCTCTGTCCTCTCTTGAGGGACATTTGTCCTCATTTGGATTAGTATGTTTTAATGTGGCTTGGGCAGCTGGGGGGTACTGTGGAGAAGGAACTTGATCTGAAATCAGGAAGACCTGAGTTCAAATCCAGTGTGAGACACTAACTGTGTGACCCTGGGCAAATCACTTCACCTTGTTTACCTTTTTCTCCATCTGTAAAATGAGCTGGAGAAGGAAATGGCAAGGCACTCCAATATCTCTGCGAAGAAAACCGTAAAAGGGACCACAAAGACTCTGGCATCCCTGAACAAAAAAGTCTAAGGTGGTTTAAAGACTGCATCCAGAAGGCATTCTGTCTCTGTCTTTGGTCTCTCTGTCTGTCTCTGTGTCTTAGACACACACACACACACACACACACACACACACACACACACACACACACACACAGACACAGAGACAGAGAAACACACACACAAAGTACCCAGTAGGTGGCAGTCTTTCCCATATTCCTTCCCTACCCCACCCCCACTCCTAAAAGTGCTGGAGCTCATTTAGGGGAGGGGGTTCTCTAACCTTAACCCTCCAGCTTCAGTCTAAGGTCATTGGAGATGCTTCTCTGCCAGTCAAGCCTTTTGATCCCCACCTGTCTTTGCAGCAGGCATGTTCAGCAGCTGCGGGCCTTTCTATCTCTCTGTGTCTCTCTGTCTTTTTGTCTCTCTGTTGTCTCTTTGTGTCTCTATCTCTCTCTCTCTCTTTCTCTGTGACTCTCTCTGTGTCTCTGTGTCTTTTTGTCTCTCTGTTGTCTCTTTGCCTCTCTCTATCTCTCTCTCTCTCTTTCTCTGTGACTCTCTCTGACTCTTTGGCTCTCTGAATCGATCTCTTTGTTGTGTCTTTGTCTCTCCCTCTATGTCTCTCTGTCTCCCTCTCCTTTAGGACCATCCCCAGAAGACCTCCATTCAGGAAGTCTCCACTGGAGAAAACTGGAGGACCTCCGAGGCATCTCCAGCAACCATCCTTGCCACTCAAAAATCCCCACCTCCCCAAATCAGAAACATCTCGTGTCTAAACTCTGATCTGCCCGCTGCCTCTATGAAAGTAGTCCTTGTGTAGATTTAAGGCTGAAGATTGTGTCCTAAGTTTTCTAACATCTCTCTAATATTCTACGTGCTTAGAAATGCTGGGTCATCAGTGCAAAAATCAGGGACAGTTTTGGCTGTCTGCAATGGAGAATACCATCTGTATCCAGAAGATGAATTGTGGAGCTTGGACAAAGACCAAGGACTATCATTTTTAATTTAAAAAATAATTTTCTTATCATGCAATTTTGCTCTCTCTTATATTTTATTTTCTTCCTTAAGGGTATGCATTCTCTCTCATCACATTCAACTTAGATCAGTGTATATCATGGAAACAATGTAAAGACTAACAGACTGCCTTCTGTGCTGGGTGGGGAGAGGGAAGCAAGATTAAGGGGAAAATTGTAAAATTCAAAATAAATTAATTAAAGATGAAAAAAAATTGAACAAGCTCGGTTAAGTTCTGGAAGTCAGACTATAATGAGAATGGGGTACAGGAAGCAGACTGACCCAGGGAGGGAAAAAATGCTTCTGCAGGCCCAAGAGTTCTCAGTATCTTCATAGCAACATCTACTCTAGAGAGGCTATTCTTCAGGTGAGGCCTTACATACAATCTGAGATGTTCCTGGGAATACTTCAGCCTCTCTCCAGATCTTGTTCCCCTCAAACTGCTTATGTTGCACAGGGATGCTGCAGTCTGGGACCTTATGGAGGGCACCCGGGACTCCTTCCTGAGTTATGAGATCAGGGGCTGCTGCTACTCTGGAAGGCAGCAGTCGACAGACCTGTCCTCATTCTTAACCTTAATGCCTCAGTTTCCTCTTCTACAAAACGAGGGAGTGGGCCACTCGGACTTCAAGGGCCCTTCTCCTTCTGACTGGCTGAATCTAGGCAATTGAAATGTCATTTCTTTCCATTATTTTAGTAATACCTGGTCCACCCTACCCCTCACAGAAGTCCCCCTTTATAACAAACGAGTATAGTCAAACAAAAAAAAAAATAATGGACTTAAAGACTTTGAGGTATTTGAGAGTAGAAAAGCAGAACTTAAATAAAAATTCAAAAGATAAAATGTAGGGGAAATATAAGGGTGACACCAAAGATCAATTAATAAAGGACTCAATAAGGTCAAACTGTTTACTGTTTTTATGTGAAAATGTTAGCCTACTCATGACTATCATCATTCCTTGGGTAGGTTGAAAGAAAGGTTTGGGCTGAGTTGAGTATGATATGGGTAATTTTTTGAAAATTAAAATTACATAGGGAAAGAATAAAAGGAGCAATTATATCATACAAATGAGGCATGAAAGGAAGAACTTTTACAGAAGAAGCAAATGGAGGGAGGATGGGCAATACTATAATCTCCCACTGGAAAACAGTTAAAGAGGGAGCAACAGATACATGGATAGGTAGATAGATAGAAAGAGATAGATAGATGATGGTTGGATGGATAGAAGCATTTTATATATATATATATATATATATATATATATATATATATATATATATATATACTGAATTTATAGAAAAGGATATAAAAGTCTTCTAAATTGAGAATGAAATAAGAGGATAAGTGGATAGTGGGGTGGGGCAGGGTCAGTTAAGACAGGAACTATTAGAGGGGTTTAGGGTAAGGAAGGATAACTATAGGAAGGCAACTTTTATATAGTGGATAGAAGTCAAACAGAGGGGGCACCTAAGTGGTGCAGTAGATAGAACACCAGCCCAGAGTTCAAATCCAGCCTTAGATACTTAACTACCTAGCTGTGTGACCTTGGACAAGTTAGGAAGAATAGGAAGGAGGAAAAGCCACAACAAGAAATTGTAGCTTAGAATATGAATGGGGTGAATTTATCCATGCAATGGAAATGGGTACCAGATTAAAATTTTGAATTCAGTATCTGCTGCTTTCAAAAACAATAAAAATGAGACATACACTCAAAGATCAAATAAAGGTCAAGAATAGAATTTTTTATGTAAAAAAGCATGATCTCAAAGTTAAGTTAAAATAGATTTAATTAAAAGAGAAAAATGGGAAAACTGCATTGCATTGCTGCTAATATTATTAGATATTGTTTTAGATCATTTAAAGTAACTCAACAGTTTAAAATATTTGAGCTTATACTGCCAAAGCAGAAATAGGGGGTTCTATGAACATATTCACCTGTCACACAAATAAGATCAGATCAAAATAACTGGAGTCATTTTAATTTATTATTCATGGATAGATAAAGCCAATGCAATTTTTAAAACGGTGATTTTACCTAATTTATTTATTCAATACCATCCTAATTGAATTACTAAACAATCATCTTACTGATTTAGAAAAAATAATAGCAAAGTTCATTTGGAAAAACTAAAGGCCAGCAATTTCTAACAACCAAAAGATAAAGGAAGGAGATTCATCAGTATTAGATCGTAAATTTTGTTATAAGGCAAGAGCCTGGTTGAAGTATAAAATAAAAATTCCTCATATAAATAAAAGCCATAGAGCCAAGAAAAGAAGATATGCAGAAAATTGGGGGGAAAAATTTTCATAGACAATCTCTCAGATAGAAAGTTATTATATTAAAATCTTGTTGTAATGACTAATATAGAAATGTGTTTACCGTAATTGTACATATATACATTTAGAGTATTTACATACTCAATGTATATGTACAAATGTATGTGTGCCTATATGTGCATGTGTGTATGTATGTATATTTGACTGATTTGAGAATTTGGGGGAAAGAGAGGGAGAACAATTTGGAACTCAACATTTTACAAAAATTAATGGTAAAAACTAACTTGTGATTGAAAACAATAAAATACTATTAAGTGAAAAAGTTAAAAATTTGAAAGTAAAATATTGCTGTGGTGGGGGAAATGATGAGCTGGTTGATTTAGAAAAACTTGGACTTATGAAGGAAGATGTTATCCACATGCAAGGAAAGAAATGACAGGTGAAAATAAAACATAGTATGTTCTTACGTATATGGGCATGAGGGCACATGTGCATTTGCATGTTCACAGTTATCTGTGTCTCTGTATGTGTGTGTGAGAGTGTGTGTCCATATTTAATTGCAGTATTTTCGGGGGGGGGGGACAGGGTAGAAAAGATCATGTTGTTTGTCTTCATTTTCAAAGACCACAATATCAGGGAAGTGATGCTATGACAAGCACATAAATTGGATTTTAGTGAGGAGGGGTTGTGTTACATCACCAGCCTCACTTTCTCCTCCAGAGCCATCTGGGTCCAGAGGTCAGATCTGAATCAGGATGACTGGAGATGGCAGTGGATGAGAGGCAATCAGGGTGAAGTGACTTGCCTGAGGACGCACAGTTAATCAGTTTCAAGTGTCTGAGGCTGGATTCGAACTCCTTGCATTCTGGCTCCACAGCCAGTGCCCTGTCCACTACACCACCTAGTTGTCCTGCAAGGCAAAAAATAAAGCAAAAGTGACTGCAGAGAAAAGAGAAAAGCTTTGGGGAAGTAAAGAAAGCTGGGTAGCTTTGAAAACAAGGTGTGGTATTTCTTTGATAGGTTTTCTTGATATTGAAATTTGTAGTTTTATTTTGGATTCTCTGATGATCCCCTGTGTCCATGGAAATGTTCTGTTTTTTTTTTTTCTTTCCTTGTTTTGTATCTAGGATTAAAATGAATTTAAAAATTACAAAGAATGAAAGAGCCATCAAAGCCAGTTTTGTTCTGAATTCCAAGATCAGCAATATTTGAGGGACACAAATAGATACAATTTTAGCATAAAGATAGGCAGGAGGAGTGAAAGCCAAGGACAGTTCTTGTGTTGCAATGAGGACATAAAAGCCCCTCTCCCTTAGGGAAGGGCAGAACAGATTCCAGAGCTATCTATACAGACCACCCTCAAGCTTGGCTATACAATTAGACAAATCAACAAGATATGGAGTGGACATGCATGCCTTACATAGATACATATCTGCATAAGTCCTTTACACATTTGGGGGGGTGGATCACAGTTACACACTGATACTCTCAGGAAAAACCCTGGGTTCAGGTAAAAGTCCCCCTAAAGGCAAGAGGATGGAAACTGAATTAGAGGTTGTGGGTTCAGGTGCTGACTGATACTACTAACTATGTGATCGTGGGCCAGTAGTTTCAGTTATTGGAGCCTCAGTATCCCAGTCTGTCCTGTGAGAGAGAGCTTGACTGGCTGTCCTCTGAAGTCAGATCCACCTCCAGATTTAGGTTCAATGATAAGGAGGCAAATTGAGTCCCCCCCCATTAAAACTGGTCCCCATACAACCAGAAATGTCATTTCTGGGCTGGGGGTTCCATTCATGGGGGCTCTCCCCATGGGTCTACAGAACCCTCCAGTTGAAACCAGCAGAAGCCTCAGGACTTAAGAGCAGATCTACCCTGAGCCCCAAGAAAGCTGGTGGAGGGCCCCGGTCTTCCTGGTCCCCCGATGTCCCCCGAACAGAGTCCAGCAGCCCTTTCTCGGGAAACCTAACCACCTTCCTCCAGAATGCGTGCAGTCCTCCAGACTGGTAGCGCTGCCCTGGTTGACCCCTGCCCAAAGTAGGAAAGAACTCAGGGTGCAGAGAAGCTGCCCCTCCATCTCTGTCCTGCCCACACTTCCTCATAGCCTGTGAAGAAGGTCAAGGGTCAAGTTTGCTGTTCCCCAGTTGCTCTCTGTTCCTTGACTCCACCTCCTCCCTCTCACCCACCTCAGTCTACAAATCCCTCCATGTCCCCCCCCCCCCCCAGTCCCACAGCAGCCACTTCAGTCAGAGGAGTTAACTGACTAGTCCTTGATAAAATGGAAGAAACTAGATTCGAACCCATGACTCTGGCCTCCAAGTCCAAGACTGTACCAGAGGAATAAGGGAAAGGTGAAACCAGCAGTGAGGAAACACTGGCAGATCCCGAGGGGTCAATGGTACCTGGAGGCCAAGGACCAGGCTAGAAAACATAAACTTGGTCACTGAGGAATGAATTTCTTTGGCCACATCAACGGGTGAAACTCTTGGGGGCGGGCAGTGGATTTGCATCATTTGTTGTGTGATGCATCCTTGAATTGTGACAGGAGCAGGCATTCCTTACAAGAGGCACTGTGAGCATCCCTCCTCTTGGGGGAGAGGAGGGGGCCACGGGTGCAGAATTCTATATCCACTCTCAGATGTGGTCACAGGATAGAACCACTTTCCTGCATTCTTTTGATAGCGAGAGGAATATCAGAAGATGACTGATTTCTGATCAAAACTATCAGCAAATGATTCTTTTTCCTTTCTTTCTTTTTTTTTTACATATTGTGAGGCAATCAGAGTTAAGTGACTTGCTCAGGGTCACACAGCTAGGAAGTATCTAAGACCAAGTAAGTATCACAAGTCACATGTGAACTCAGGCCATCCTGAGTCTAAGGCTGGTGTTCTGCTTACTGTGCCACTTAGCCAATGATTTTTAAAGGGAGGAACGAAAGAAGCAGGTTAGTTCACCAGAAAGAGGGAGGGAAATGGCCTTGGAGTGAGGAGGAACTTGGGCTCAGATTCCACCTCTGACGCTAGCTCGGTGACTCTGGCTGAGTCACTTGAGCCTGTCTGCCCCAGTTTCCTCATCTGTAAAATAGGGATAAAACTGAAAACCTCGGATAAGAACGTAGATTAAGTGTCAGGTCCATCTTAAAGTACTCAATGAGTTCACCAATAAGGATGGAGTGGATCCAACAGTGTTTCTTCATAGTGATCCTGGGACATGGCTCATCATTTCCACTTTACCCTTGGTAAGACTGAGGTTCAGAAAGAAGCTCTGACTGGCCTGAGGTCACACATGCAGTCTTAAGTCTTAAGTGTGTTCTAGGTCCTGTTCCATATGTGATCCTTCCACAACTGGGTGGTGAGGCGAGGCTCAAGAGGGCAGCTGGCCGGGAGCATGCATTGGGCTGGGCCCGATCAAGACCCCTCTGACCCTGAGAGGATGCCAGGAGCCAGGTGGGCTTAGTGCCTGGCTCCCAGGTTCTGAGGGAGGAGTGGGGATGGTGGGAGCATGGCCAGGCTGGGGTGGGGGGGACTGGAAGGGGAAGCCCTTCCAAGCCGTGTGAGTTTCTGAGGGGAGTTGGTTTCCTGGCCCTGGTCCTCAGGTCCTCCATCTGTAAAGTAGAGATTCTCATCTCGAGAATGACCTGTGCAACAATGGGGTACATGGACACATGTGTATGTGGGCATGTGTGTTGATGTAATGTCGGTGGTTGTATTTCTGTCTGTTCTGCATCATGCATGTGTATGAACATGTGATTGTGTGTATGCATGTATATATAGATGAGTGTTTGTGGGCATGGTTTTGTTTTACAGGTTTGTGTGTATGCATGTGTGTCCATTTGTGTGTATTGTGTCTATCTCCATGTGCACATGTCTAAACACATGTATATATGTATCTCTGCATGTGTTAATCACATGTGCATGTAGTGTGTTGGTGTGTTGAGAGTGTGGTGTATGTGTCTTTGCATGAGTATGTCTTTCTTTGCATGTTTCTATATATGTGTAGCTGTTATTGTGTGGGTGCCTTGTGCATGTGTTTGTATGTATGATTATGTGTACATGCTTGTAGGGTTCTGTGTGTGCATTTGCACCCTTTTGTCTTTGTGTGCATTTTGTATGGCATGTCTGTGCATGGTGTGTATGTGTTTCTGTGTGCTGCGCATGTGTGTGCAAACATGTTCATGTGTTTATGTATTTGTTTGTGGATATGGATATTGCTTAGGTATACACTTGTGTGTTGGGTGTGTTTGCATGTGCCTATGTATTTTGTTACCCTCTGAGATGTACCACAGGATCATCCTTTTTCCTCAGCTGCTTTTTCCTGTTGAAATGACAGTTTTGTTGGTGAAAGAAGTAGAATTGACACAGCTAGGTGGCACAGTGGATAGAGCACAGAACCTGAGTTCAAATCTGCCCTCAGACACGTAATAATTACCTGGCCGTGTGACCTTGGAAGACACTTAACCCCATTGCCTTGCCAAAATGGAAGAAGTAGAATTACATGACTGAGGTGGAGGTAGGGCTGAAGAAGAGGTATCAAAATTAGTTTTAAACAAAGAAAGAGAAAATGTGATACAGTGAATTTGAAGTCAGGAGAAATCTAGATTCAAATGCCACATGCGACTGGATGACCCTGGACAAGTTCCTTAAAGTTTCTGACCCTCAGTCTCCTCATCTGTAAACTAGGGAAAATAAGCCTTGCAAGGAGTGTTATACGAATCAAATTAAATAATGCAGAATCTTTTCTAAGACTTCAAGTCCTACATCATGGTGAATGTAAGCAGAGAGCTTTGTGGTTAT